>NC_142492.1:12556988-12816958 GCF_965113065.1 Corylus avellana | reverse complement strand
GGTACAACAAGAGATGGTGAAGGCGTTATATGGGACGAAACCAGAAGGGATGGCGGACATAGATTTGAAGGAACTTGAGGCTAAAACGATGGCTACTACTCGGCTTTGTCTGGGAGATGACGTGATATATCACCGTCATGTACGAAGAATCTCCAGCAGCAGTTTGGGTGAAACTGGAAAGTCAAAATATGTCAAAGTCATTATTGAACAAGCTCTATCAAAAGCAACAGTTGTACGGCTTGAAGATGGCAGAGGGCTCGGATCTAAGCCAACACATCAACGTGTTCAATCAGATAATCGGAGATCTAAAGAGGGTTGATGTGAAGTTCAAAGACGAAGACAAGGCATAGATGCTGTTGAATTCACTCACAACTTATCCTATGTATGAGAATCTGGTTACAACTCTAACATGGGAGAAACAGTCCTTGGAGTTAGAGGACGTTACAAGAGCCCCGTTGGCGTTTCATCAAAGGAAGAAAAACGTTGATGATAACTCTCAAGGGGAAGGGCTAGTTGTAAAGGGTAACTATGAGCATGGAAGAAGTAGTAACTAGGGTGATTCGAAAGGCAAGAATTCTTGGTCAAAGTCCAAGAGGAGGAAGGACATCAACTGTTACAAGTGCGGAAATAAAAGGCACAAGAAGTGGGACTGTCTAGATTGGAAGAAGTAAAAGGAAAATAAGAATGAAGGTTCCTAAAAATCTGTGAATGTAGTGGAAGACAATTCAAACAAAGCTAATGCTGATATGCTTTCTGTTGGATCCAATTTAGAGCATCTTGTGGATTATTGGCTTCTGGACTCAGCATGCTCGTTTCACGTGACGTCCAACAGAGATTGGTTTGACACCTACAAGTTAGTTAATTCTGGTAGAGTTACTATGGGTAATGGTGCACATTGCAAAATTACTGGCATAGGTAATATTAGAATTAAAATGTTTAATGGTGTGGTTAGAACGTTATGTGATGTTAGACATGTACCAGATGTGGAAACAAATTTGATTTCATTAGGCACCTTAGACTCAAACGGTTATGGTTATAAGTTTGAAGGTGGAGTAATGAAGGTAACTAAGGGTGCAATGGTTGATGAAGGGGTAGAAAAGTTCAAAGAATGTCTATAAACTGTTGGGAAGTACAGTTGTAGGTGGAATCGCCTCTATGGAGTTTGAGTCTGATTCTACTATTTTGTGGCATATGCGGTTGGTTCATATGAGTGGGCGGGGCATGTTGGAACTTCATAAGAGAAATAAGTTGAAGGGTGTCGAAACATGCAAACTTGATTTTTGTAAGTTTTGTGTTATGGGGAAGCAGAATCGGGTACAATTAAATACAGCCACACAAAAGACAGAAGGCATTCTAGACTATGTTCATTTTGATGTTTGGGGACATGTGAGGACAGTGTCACGAGGAGAACATATGTACTTTGTGATCTTTATTGATGATTTCTCCATAAAGGTTTGGGTGTACTTCATGCGGCACAAATCAAAGACGTTTGCCAAGTTCAAGCGGTGGAAACCTGAAGTAGAGAACCAGACTGGAAAGAAGGTTAAGTACCTCAGGACAGATAATGACATTGCGTACACAAACGACATGTTTCGAGATTTCTGTGAGCAGCATGGTATAAAAAGACATTTCACAGTATGCAAGACACCACAGCAAAATGGTGTGGTAGAAAGGATGAATAGGTCTATTGCAGAAAGAGCGCGATGCCTCAAGTTGAATTCTGGACTTGCAAAGGTTTTCTAGGTAGATGCGGTAAGTATGGCATGCTACTTGATCAACAGGTCATCGAGGGTAGCACTAGATGGAAAAGTTGCAAAGGAGGTGTGGACAGGTAATGAGGAAGTTTACTCTAGATTGAGAGTATTTGGTTGTCCAGCCTATGTGCACATACCTAGTGAAGAAAGATTGAAGCTTGATCCAAAGTCTAGACAATGTTTCTTTCTTGGATACGGGAAAGGGGTCAAGGGTTACAAGTTTTGGGATCTGAAAGCAAACGAGGCAGTGATCAGTAGAGACGTGGTATTTGATGAAAATTTCATGTTGAAGAGTACTCAGGATAAAGAGCAGCAGGTGCCAGAAAAAAGTAGCAGTGATAAGCAAGTGGTGTAGGTGGAGTTAGAGACTCCCGTGCAGGAGAACACTTCTCAGGGTACAGAGACCTCTATTTCAAGAATTGATTAGCATCATAGTATAGCCATAGATAGACCTAGACGCACTATCAAAACACCAATCAGGTACGGTTATGAAGACATGGCTTCCTATGCTCTTGTCATCAGCAGCGGAGATCTTACAACTTTTCAAGAGGATGTCAATAACCGAGAGAAGAGCAGATGGGTGGGTGCTATGGTAGAGGAGATGGAATCCCTGCATAAGAACCAAACGTTGGATTTGGTGGAGCTTCCAGAGAGGAAGAGGGCGATAGGGTGTAAATGGGTGTACAAGAAAAATGAAGCAGTATCAGAAAAAGAGGGAAGAAAGTTCAAGGCTCACCTAGTAGCAAAGGGTTATGCATAGCAAAAAGGGGTTGATTACGAGAAAATATTTTTCCCAGTGGTCAGACATACTTCTATCAGAGCGGCATTGGTGTTGGTAGCTCATTATGACATGACATTGGAGTAGATGGATGTGAAGACAACTTTTCTCCATGGTGATTTGGAAGAGCAGATTTACATGGAGCAGTCAGAGGGGTTCAGTCAACCTGAACAGGAGCACTTGGTCTGTAAATTGAAGAAGTCACTTTATGGGCTGAAGCAGTCTCCAAGGCCGTGGTATAAGCGGTTTGACTCCTACATGATCAGAATTAACTATAGGAGATGTGACTATGACTATTGCGTTTATGTGAGGAGCCACAATTGCGATGTCCATGACTAAGGCAGAGTACATGGTGGCAGCTGAAGCTGTAAATGAAGCTTTGTGGCTCACGGGGTTAGTCAAGGAGCTGGGTATTCATCAAGGTGGAGTTCCGTTGCATTGTGACAGTTAGAGTGCCATTTATTTGGGAAAGAACTAGGTGTATCATGCCAGAACTAAGCACATTGATGTGAGGTTTCACAAGATCAAGGAATTGGTTGCTATAGGTGAATTGTTATTTGAGAAGATTCACACTTTTGAGAATGTAGCAGACATGTTGACGATTCATGTTACTGTAGATAAGTTCAAGCATTGCTTGGACTTGACAAATGTCTCCAAGTGCTAGAGAGGCAGTGGCATCCCCCAACCTATTAGTTCTAGGTGGATCCAAATGATTATCTTCGAAGAGGTGAATACTCGCCAATGTGGAGATTGTTGGAACTAGTGGCTCATATTAATACCAGTGGAAGGCCAAGTAGATCGGAGCGGAGTGAACGTCGAGATAGCAATGTTCACGGAGCGGGAGTATTTTGGGGATTTCCTTAATACGTCCGTACAAGTAAGGTTTAAGGTTTTTTCTCTATATATATATTATGTTGTAACCATGGATCATTAAGAGAAAAATATAGTCATCTCTCTGTGGACGTAGGTAAATTTCCAAACCATGTAAATCTGTGTTTCGACTCTTTCTTTTTGATTCTATGTTATTCATCATTGTTGTGCACTGTAACAACACCTTGGAAAGTTGGTGAGCTGAATAACTTTTGTTTCTAAGCTCTGGATTTGCTCTTCTTGTTTCTTGTTGATATCATCTAGTTTTTCTATGTCACTTTGGACTTCAGTATTGGTATTATTTTTGGGTAGAACAGCCATGTTAACTCGCTCTTTCGCTCCAGCAGACACACAAATTAACACAAACAGAACAAATTTATGATTTCTTCAATTCAGGTAGACAGCTATCGACAAACTCGAGGCAATTACCAAGAAGTGACCAATTATGAGTTTGACCATCTTTTTCTAGGGAAGAGAAATTAAATTAATCCAAATACTTGGGAGTTGGCTAAAAATAATTTTTGTTTTTAAAGTCCATATGGTGAGCTTTTAACTTATAAATTAATGCATGAGGTTTTTTTTTTTTGTCTTTTCTGTTTACTGTTCTGATATTCTTTTTTTGGTGGAGTAACAATGTTGAGATTATTAAATTTAACGGACTTTTGAGAATATTACGAGACTGCAAATTTCCTTCCTGCAGCTTGTGCTGTTAGATATAAGAAATCTTCTATGAAATTGTTTCTTTGGAAAATTTCCGGAAACCTCGCCTTTGAATGTCAATTTCCGTGGAAACACAAGAATTCACACCATGTCAATTCCAGGCATATAGAAGTTCAAGAATTGGGACAATCTTGGACACACTTATGCGACTAAGAAGTCAACAATTAATGCCTGTCAGTTTAATAATATTGGACATGCCAGCTAACTAGGAAGTTGGGATTATTTCAATTCTTCTGTTGCTTGCGCGACTTTGGAAATGCATTCAACTGAAATATTGTAAGTATATATATATAATTGAATTGTTAGTGTATATGAAAATTAGGTTAGAAGTTCCTTCAGAGTTGGTGATTGTCTTGTTGCAGAGCACTGCACCTCTTGGTACAAGTTCCTTCATTGTTCTCTTAAATGTGTCTACATTTGTTCCTATGCATACACTTTTAAATATTTTTTAATAAATTTCTTTTATCTAGAGATAATCATCGCATATTGGCCTTGATCTCGTAGTAGTTTATTTTATTTTATTTTATTTTATTTATTTTTAAAACTAAAGGCAGGCGGGTGATGCAGATCGGATAGCCAAACAGTAGCCCTCGTTTGAACCGGTCTGGTATTGCGCTTGTTACCCACTGTGACTGTGATCAAGTGCACCCTTCTCTGGTATTGCGATCAATGGCCCTTGTGCCTGCGATCGAGCTCACACGGGGCACTTATGTTAATTTTTCGCATTTCAATTACTTAAACCGACTTTATTTCATTGTTTTAGTAGGATTAGAGTTTTGAGAGTTAGTATTCCATGTTTTATTAGTATTAGGAGTATTAGAGACTATAAATACATGCTTATACCCTCTAGAAAATCAGTTGTTGTTTATTATTGGTTTTGATTAATGAGAATGCTCAGAGTTGAGTTTATTTCCATTTTCCTTCAAAACCTAGAAAGTATCTAGCTTTTTCAGAAGAATTCTTAAATCATTGATAGACTCAAGATCTATAATTACCTATCCGTTCTCTTATTGTTGTTTTTCACTGCTGTTGTGCAAATTTATTTAACTCGCAAGTGCACGAATCGTTTGTAGTTTAATGGATTGCAAGTACGAGGTCAAACCCACAAAGAATTGTAATTTTTGAAAGATCAATTTAAATCTAAACTAATTAAATCTTAATCTAGTTCCAAAGGGTTTTGATTTTGGTTTTAAAAATTAAAAGACAAACATAAACTAATTAAAATAAACTAAGTAAATCAATAGATAAAGGCACTAAGGATTTGGAATCTACACTCACCAAATCATAACAACATATTTTATATTCATCAATATTAATCCGAAGTTCTCACAATTTAAATCTTATGTATGTTTTACTATGCTTCAAAGAATTAATCAAAATCATCCCACGTATCCATTTATCGACCAAATCACAAAAGGAATCCAAATTTAATTAAAACACCAAATGTATCCGTAGAACAAATCACAAGGGATATCCAATTTTTATGAGTTAAAAACCAAGCAATCAATTATGTGAAATTATCCTAAATCATCAAGTGTATCATTGAATACAACAAGACATCCAAGAATCATGCCACATATTGAAAAGAAGTAAAATAATTGAAATAATAAACCAATCAAATCAGAATAATAAAAACTTATAATAAAGCAATGTTGTAATTCATCGGTGAGGCTTCATCCCCAGCCTTAGTTGAAAATTTAGCTCCACATGACAATGAAATTAAAACCTAAAGAAAAACTAAACTAAAAGAAAAGTTGTGGATTACATTCTGTCTCCAAAATTGTATCCTAAAACTAGTTTATGGAATTGTGTATCTTTTCTTGAATGCAAAAGAGGTCTATTTATAGGCTTAGAGAAGTCCTAGAAGCCCAAGTAAACCTAGATAATTCAGAGGTCTGTCTCCAAGTCAAAATAGAAGTCTGAAATCGGAATAGGATTCGTCCAAATTTGTGTCCTTTTATTGCAAGGAGATTTTAGAATAGTAACCATCCAAATTAGGAAAATCCTATTTCACAACAAATTGTATGATTTTGACTTAGATTTCCAATGCCGCTTGAAACACTTCAATCCGATATTTGAGCAGAAAGTTATGGTCAAAATACTAAGATGTGTACAGAATCTGAATTTGAATCCAATCCGAAATCTTATCCATTCTGATCTTTGATCCAATTTAACCTTTTTCTTGGATTTGGTTAAACTTAACCGCATCATCTAGGTCTTCTCAAAGTATGCTTTCTTCCAAACTTTTCATTTTTCCCATTAAAGCTGTAGTTTTTCTTCAATGACCTACAAAATACTAAAAACACAAAACTAATACAAAACATTAAATAACGACACAACTAAAAGATTAACTAATGTAAATAAAAGGGTCCAAATATGAAATATTTGGCACTTATCAGCTGTGGGCTGCATCAGCTGGTATCAGAGCTCAATTACTTTCAACGAATGGGAAGGAGTGACCGTTGTGTAGACATGACAAGATGCATGTGCGCACGGAGACAGCCCGTAAGGAGCAACCGGCAATTCGCTTGTGGCACATGAGTGGTGGGCCAAACGGTTGTCGTCGCCAACCAAGACTGTGTTGTTACAAATATCTACCTAAATTAATAGGCAAATAATTGTATGTTTTACCCGCAAGTGCACAAGGTCAATATAGTAGTATATGATGCAAGTATGGGGTCATTCCCATGAAGATTGCTAAATTTTGCTTAAAATAAATTCCTTGAGTAAAACAAAATAAAGATTGAATTTTGATTTGATAATACTAAAAAGCCAGGGCTTTGATATCCACTACTAATTATATTTAGATAATATAACAAAATGCCAATGTTTTGATCATGTTATGCATATCTAATATTTGTCAACCTAAGGGCATGAGTGTATACTCCTTAAGCTATAGATTTCCCTAAGCAACGAGTTAGGCATGAATGTATACTCTAACTCTTTTCTTTCTCAAAAGATTTAGCATCATGTATACTAAGTTGTTCTTTAGGAAAGCATAATTCTGTGGAAATCGACAAACACATGAGGCCTAGGACATGGGTGTATACTCCTGGTTCCCCATGTTGATTAACCCAAGAACCCGGTGTGAATTTCTTTTGTTACTTTTATTAAACCTAGGACTCGGTCATCCAAATTGATTTAATTAACTAGTCCATACCATATGCATACATTGATCAGGCACACACATATAAGGAATTCATGAAAGCAGGAATTAATCAAGTTAAATATCACAACATGATCATCATAAAGGCCCCAATATTGAATATTAACTAAACATAACTAGGGCTTCAATCTAGCCCTACTAAATAAATTAGTTACACATAAGTTTGATGTTAAACAACTTCATAAAATAAAAAGGAAGGAAAAGATTAAACCCGAATCCTGAACTTGAAGATCTCCAATTCTTCTCCTTAGAAATTGTGTATCTATTCTAGAGCTCTAAGGGTCGATTTATAAGCCTTAGGTACTCTAGAAACCCAAAAATCGTAGGGTTTGAGCCCTAGTTCGCACAAAGTTACAAAACCCTAAAAATTGCACTTTCCATATCAAACCTGGTGGCTGACTTGCTCATCACGCATAGGTGCACTTGATCTCAACCTGTGTGCAATCGATCACAGGACTGCGATCGATCTTGTTGTGCTGGGCGCTCAATCGCATGTGCCTTGCGCTTGTGGCCCTCGCCTATAGTGTGCTCGATCACAGCTCCCCTGCGATCGATCGCACTACCAGAGCCTCTAATTTTCCCAAAATAGCTCTTTTGAGTCCAAAACTTCTGAGATTGCTTTTTTTTTTCTTCCAATGACCTACAAAAATAAGGAAAACACATAAAAGAACTAAAATGGCATAAATTAACCAAAACTAAAGGATTAACACATGTAAGTTAAGGGCTAAAATATGAATATTTCAGCACTTAACATACCCTCAAACTTACATATTGCTAGTCCTTTAGCAATACAAAACTAAAGACAAAATGGAAACAAAAAAAAACAAAAAGATAAATCCATCTTTCGTGGGATGTACGATTGCATTTTGCGTATGCAACAAGCCTTTTAAACCACTAGGATTTCCTTAGAGGACGAGTGAAGTCTCGTGAGGGTTTTCCAAAAATGTTACCCACAAACATCATGCACAGTTCATGTTATTCCAAAAATTAAAGTATCATTTCAAGATCATGATTTTCATTCATTAGCAAACTTAAAAAGATTAACTCCATCTTCTTAATGAATTGGAATCTCAAAGTTCAATTACTTACAAAGGACATGCTAAAACATCACAAGTTTGAAAATAGTGTAAAATGAACTAGCACAAAATTATGAGGCTTCCAAGTATTTCCAATGTGCAATGTCTCCACATCTCAAAGTTCACTGAAATCCCTATTAGAATGAACAACAATGGCATATTTCTTTTTCTTTTTTTTTTCTTTTTCTTTTTCATCAGGTTGTGCAATGTTTGGTTCCCTTAAGCTTTCTAATTGACCCATGTAACAAGTGTTAAGTCAATGACTCCCAAACCAGATGGTTTTAGGGCATTAGGTGTAAAATACCCCTAAGGACCTCCTAACTCGAGTCAAAAAGGCTACGAAACAAAACTAACCATGACATTAATCAAATCAAAATTCTTTACCTTTTAACGTGAACACTCAATGCTTTGAGGTAAGAGGTCCAGTTACTTAGTGAAAAGCTTATCAATGATCATTTTTTTTTTTATCACATATATATATGCCAAAGTATTCATCTAATAAATCATCCAATTTCACCCAAGACTTAGAAACACTCGCATCAAATTTTCTTGTCATACCCCACAAATTGTGTGCTAATGTGCTTGTGTGATCAGATCAAATATGTGATTTCTCAATTGTCCTAAGCAAGTAACCAAACTAACAAATTCTCTCATCAGATGATGTGTTCAAAATTTTAAGCTCACCAATGAAATCAAATCACATTTTTTTTTAGATTAGCCACAATTTGAAGGCAAACATGAACATGCAATTTTTTTTTTTTTTTTTTTCAAATAACAAAACAAATAACATGAAACTGGGACAAAGTGTGTGTAGACAACATGTGTTCCCATACCCCTAAACTTAAATGACACATTGTCCCCAATGTGTCTAAAACAAGGAAAGAATTTACCTAGGAGATGGATGAACTGTTTGGAATTGAAGCACATTTGTCCCTGCAACACACTAAAGTAACAAAGGAAAACAAAAACAAAATAAAAAATAAAAATAAAACAAAATATAATAAAAATAAAACAAACAAACAAAATAAAATGGATATGCTGTGGGGTGTCTCCCATGAGCGCTAAGTGTAACATCTTCAGCCAGACTATGGCATTTTAAACTTAAAGCACCAATTTTTCCGTCTCTTGCACCAAAGGGAATGAATCTTTTCTGTTGCAAGGTGCTTCCGAATGTCTATAGATCGGGGAGGGCCACTTT
Source organism: Corylus avellana (assembly GCF_965113065.1). Taxonomy (NCBI): domain Eukaryota; kingdom Viridiplantae; phylum Streptophyta; class Magnoliopsida; order Fagales; family Betulaceae; genus Corylus; species Corylus avellana. Next base: position 12,807,396 of record NC_142492.1, on the reverse strand, counting down.
GCGTTTTCTCGAACAATTTCTCATCTGGGAGGGAATCATGAACTGGAATAAAGTAGGAAGAAAACTCAGGGAGCTTCTCTATCTTGATGTCCTCAATTTGCTCATGTGATAGCTCTATTAGACTTCTCTCTTGGCCTCTTGGTGTTTCAGGAATAAGAGCTAATGGTGAAAAAATCTTAGTGCTTTCTTCTTTTTCCTGATGTGGCTCCTGTAGAACTTCGATTTGCTCCTCCTTCCCCTCTTCCACTTGATTTTCAGCCACCTCTTCACTCCTCAATGTGACAACATGCTCATGATAGTAGGTGCACTCTTCCTCCATGTAGTGCTCATTAGGATTGGCCACCAACTGACTTTGACACTCTTCTTCTTTGAGGATGTCTGATATTTGCTTGAGATGAGCCTCCATCCTTTCAAATGATTGCATGTGGGAGTTCTCCCTTCTTTCAAATGATCGATTTCTTTCCTCCATTTGGCTAAGATAAGTAGAGATTATTTATTCTAAGCTGGCATGCGCTTCTTCTAAGGCAAGACTCACTTCTTCTAAGGCAGACCTTTTTGGAGGAGGTGGTTATTCTTGGTATTGTTGAGGCCAATCGATGGGAGATGGCTCTTCTTCATGAGCTTCTATCTTGAAAATGGATTGCCACAGACTGGGGCTAAGATAGGAATATGAATGATCATAGAATTGTGGAGATGACTCTTCTTCATAATAGCAGATACTCTCTTCCTCCATATAGTGTCCATGAGGAGTGGTAACTGACTGACTTTGGTGCTCTTCATTTTTTAGAAAATTTGTTCTTTGTGTACAATGGGCCTTCGTCCTTTCAACTGATTTCAAATGAGAGTTCTTCATCTCCTCAATTGCTGAACTGATTAGAGCTAATGTATCTTCAGAAAACTCAAGGGGAGGTGGTTTAGCCTGATATTGCTGTTGCGGAGTAGATTGAGAGGAGTATGCATGATCATAGAATTGCTGATATGAGTGATGTTAAAGTCCATGAGCTTGTGGAGCATGAATTCTGGGAGCTTGAGCTTGCCATGAGAGATTGGATTGTTGGCTCCATGATGGGTAACAGGAATCAAAATAGAGATCTTTCCCCGATCTAGAGAATGATGTGTTCATGTACCCATAAGATTGGTTAGAAGTTTGTCTCACTGTAGAACATTCTCTAACATGGTGACAAGGGTCGTGGCAACATGAACATAGTCTACGAGGTGTCGGAATGCCACCCCACATGTGTGAAAACAAAAAAAAAGAAGAAAAAAACAAAAAGAAGTTAAAATTAAAAGGGAAATAAAAACAAAATTAAAAATAAAAACTTACTAATATACAGACTCGAATGACCTAGTATGAAACAAAAGAAAAAAAAAAATCAAATCTATAATTAGTGCAGTAACTATGCTGCTCTTTAGATGTGCGCTTGATCACCCTGAGTGCCCAACCTCCAGAGGCAGAACAGGAACTCCGAGAAAAAGTAGAAAAATAGAACAATTTAAACCAAAAATGAACTAAGGAAAATAATTCCAAACAAAATCAAACAATCCCCGGCAACGGCGCCAAAAACTTGTTGTTACAAATATTTACGCCAATTAATAGGCAAATAATTGTATGTTTTACCAACAAGTGCACAAGGTCAACATAGTAGTATATGATGCAAGTACGGGGTCATTCCCACGATGATTGCTACTTAAAATAAATTCCCTAAGTAAAACAAAACAAATATTGAATTTCGATTTGATAATAATAAAAAGGTAGGGCTTTGATATCGACCACTAATTATATTTAGATAATATAACAATATGCCAATGTTTTGATCATGTTTTGTATATCTAATGTTTGTCAACCTAAGGGCATGGGTGTATACTCCTTAAGCTATAGATTTTCCTAAGCAACAAGTTAGGCATTGGTGTATACTCTAACTCTTTTATTTCTTAAAGGATTTAGCATGGTGTATACTAAGTTGTTCTTTAAGAAAGCATAATTCTGTGGAAATCGACAAACACATGAGACCTAGGGCATGGGTGTATACTCCCAGTTCCCCATGTTGATTAACCCAAGAACCAGGTATAAATTTCTTTTGTTACTTTTATTAAACCTGGGACTCGGTCATCCAAATTGATTTAACTAACTAGTCCATACTACATGCATATGTTGATCAGGCACACACATACGAGAAATTCATGAAAGTAGGAATTAAACAAGTTAAATATCACAACATGATCATCACAGAGGCCCCAATATTGAATATTAACTAAACATAACGAGGGCTTCAATCTAGCCCTACTAAATAAATTAGTTACACATAAGTTTGATGTTAAACATCTTCATAAAATAAAAAGAAAGGAAAAGAATAAACCCGAATCTTGAACTTGAGCAGCTCCAATTGTTCTCCTTCGAAATTGTGTGTCTATTTTAGAGATTTAAGGGTCTATTTATAAGCCTTAGGAATACTCTAGAAACCCTAAAAATTGTAGGGTTTGAGCCCTAGTTTGCACAAAGTTACAAAACCCTAGAAATTGCACTTTCCATATCAAGGCTGGCGGCTGACTTACTCATCACGCACGGGTGTGCTCGTCGCAGCCCGTGTGGGATCGATCGTAGGACTGCGATTGATCCTGTTGTGCTGGACGCTCGATTGCATATGCCTTGCGCTTGTGGTCTTCGCCTGTAGTGCACTCAATTGTAGCTCCCCTGCGATCGATCGCACTACCAGAGCCTCCAATTTTTCCAAAATAGCTCTTTTGGGTCCAAAACTTCTAAGATTGCTTCTTTTTCTTCCAAGGACCTACAAAAATAAGGAAAACACATAAAAGAACTAAAATGGCATAAATTAACCAAAACTAAAGGATTAACACATGTAAGTTAAGGGCTAAAATATGAATATTTGAGCACTTAACAGCTGCAATTCGCAGAGGCGGAAGGCAAATCTATCGCTGAACATTGGCAACACAAGGAGGATCAACTCAAGGCTATGAGGGATCAAATTGAAGGCCTCACTACCCAAGTATCCGACTGGTGTGGTCAACTTGGGAATGGATCCAGAAACCCTTTTGCAAAGCGCAGAATGTACGGACGTCAGCACCTTGCACAAGCTCATGCCAATACGTGGGTGAACGGGTTCAAACTCAATATTTCAGAATTCTACAGGGATCTACAACCCGAAGAATTTATGGATTGTGTGTTGGCTGTTGAAGAGGTTCTTTGACTTCAAAGGGGTGCCCGATGAACGACGAGTCTCTTTGGTAGTACGCACATTCCGAGGAAAAGTTACTGCGTGGTAGTAACAACTGAAGCAAAATAGGGTGCGGCAAGGCAAATTGAAGATCAATAGTTGGGAGACACTATTGAAATACATGCGAGTCGCCTTCTTGCCCCATAAGTATACCATGGGCCAAAAATCACAGAATTAGAGAAAATGGTATATGGCTGTGACAAGAAAAATAGAAAATTCCTACAAAAAAAAGGTGTTTGGGGAAACATGGGATGAGGTGGAGAGTCCACGACAGGCCAATTTGACCTTTACTCGCCAACCTCAAATCCATCTATCCAATCTATATGTGAAGGGGCAAGGTGAGTCCGTTGATGAGGAGTTCCTAGAATCTAAGATCCTTAATGAAGAGTTTGAGTATGATGATGTTGAAGATCCTTCACAAGGGTTCGTGGATTGGGATTCCCCACCAACCTATGATGACGATGTTGATGAGGAAGATCCCATTAAAAGACCTTTGCCATCTGACCTAGAGGAAGAGTACGAAGAAGAAGGGTCTTCTCCTATGTTTGACGGCATGATGACCAATTGGAAGAGGAAGAGTACGAAGAAGATGAGTTTTCTCCAATGTTTGGCGGCTTCTACCCTGAAGAAGGTGACCAATTGGAAGAGGAAGGGCCCACAGATGACATTGCCGATTATGAAGAGGATAACATCGCCGATTATGAAGAGGTTGATGAAGACTTTTCAAGTGAAGTGCCTAATTCTAATGGTGAAAAGGGTGATTATGTTGATTTCCTTGGTGTTTAAGATATTTTAAATTCTCCTAACAATGATTACAGTGAGTTTTATGCGGACGAGGAAAATTATATATTCACAAGGGAAACAATGGCTGATCCATTCTTGAGTATTTTCATGGCATGTGGAAGGGAAAATGAATGAGAGAAGTACGGCAAATCCGAAGAAGTATGAAGTGGTATGTTGGGCTTTCCAGACAAACATCGAGGTATGTCGATGATGAAGAGTTTCACATTTATTGTGGGGTGTTGTGTTGTCTTAACCTTGAGGAACGGCGAGTAAAATGAGTTAATTGGACATCCGAAGGGACCGTGGGAAGAACCAGCCCAATTCGAGGACAAATTCTCTCCAACGTGGGGAGAATGATGCAGATCAGATAGCCGAACAGTAGCCCCCGTTCGAACCAGTCTAGTACTACGCTCGTTACCTATGACTGCGATCGAGCGCACCCTTCTCTAGTACTACGATCGATCGCCCTTATGCCTGCGATCAAGCGCACACAGGGCACTTATGTTAATTTTCCGCATTTTTATTACGTAAACTGACTTTATTTAATTGTTTTAGTAGGATTAGGGTTTTGGGAGTCAATATTCTATGTTTTATTAGTATTAGGAGTCTTGGAGGCTATAAATATATGCTTATGGCCTCTAGAAAATTGGTTGTTGTTTTGATTAATGAGAATACTCAGAGTTGAATTTATTCACCTTTTCCTTCAAAACCTAGAGAGTATCTAGCTTTTTAAGAAGAATTCTTAGATCATTGATAGACTCAAGATCTAGAATTACCTATCCGTTCTCTTATTTTTGTTCTTCGCTGCAACTCACCAAGTCGAGCTGCATCAGCGGGGGAGACCAACTATGACCCGTTGGGTGGGAACCACAAGTGCTCACTAGCTCAAGTTCAACAGAGCCATAGCCTGACCCAATCTCACTAGAGCGTTAATGGGAATCACTTATTGAGTTTTTGCATAAATTCTAGTTGCAAAAAACTAAAGGTCGATCTACCTAGCTAGCTAGTGTTTTTACTCTTTGAGGTTTCTCTATGCGGCTTTTTATCAAGAGGATCAAATGATTGTTCATTTGACCTTCGTATTTGGAAGTGCATTCTTAATGAAGGTAAACATTTCTAATATTGAGAGGTTGCATGTCAAGAGACCGAATCGCGCCGAGTTAAATACTCAACCTTTAAACCCAACATTCTTCCGTGATTCTATAGCATTGTGAGATCTTTCATTATTCTAATTTTATTCTTTTATATTCTATTTATTGTATTGTTAATTATGTTCAATATTATTTAGCATCAACAAAAACTTTTGCACCATCAAAATAATTTTCCAACATGTCACTCAAAAAAATGAAAGGAAAATTAGTTAAAATGTTTATGTATTAATTTGTTTATACATCTAATATACTGTCTTGGCTAAGCTACATTTATATATTATGCTTATGATGAGTATGTGACTATAGAATTATGTTACAGGGAAAATGTGGTAAGTGAGGTAAGAAAATGCTAAAGATTAATTAATTATATCCAAACAATTACGGTACACACCTACAAGGAAAATTATATGGAGGCAAATATGAAAAATATCATATTCTAATTTTCAACCATATGATGATGATGAGGATTTGTAGTCCACTGAAAGCCATAGGGAATGATGAAGCACAAGAAAATCAAGCATACAACAATTAGAGACATTCAATCGTATTGCTAATCTAATTATGACCCACTTATTGGCTTGTTTTCTTACATCGTGCTTATAGAAAGTCTATTAGGTATATATGTCTTTTCGCTAGTATTTATGTTATGTATAGAAAGTTTATTAAGATACCAATTATTGCAGACCATATATGAAGGAACTAACATTATTTTTTTTTGAAACATATCATACTCATTCATTGATAAAAGTTGCGAGCCTAAAGCTCTTACAAACAGAGCAAAAAGCTCTGAAGTAAATCATAGCCGAAGCTAAAAATACAGTCATCAACAACAGACCAAATTAACCAAAACACAGCATCCGCTAACCTATGACTAAATATTAGGTTGAAAACTCAGATCTGCATCAAACAGACACCATCTAATGCATAGGTAGCGCTTATTCCTCGGCCTTGAGAGCAAAACCCCCAAGCCGATACTCATCCTCCTTGACTCGAAAGCCAGGATAAATTTCACATCTACAACCCAAAGGTTTGGACCAGTAATATCGGGCAGCAACCGGGCGCAACAAAGCAGGAGGAGAAAGCCTTATTACAAGCATAAATAAAACCATACAGGGAAATAAAGGGAACAATAAAACTAATGCAGGAAAAGAAATCATAGCAAATAAAACCAAATACAGGGGAACTCAAAGGAAATACAAAACAGGAAAATAAATGCGAAAAACACTCAAAGCGGGTCACGGCAGCCGGAGGAGGCCGATCGCGAGCTAACATTATTGAATGTTATTTGAAGGCCTCATAAAATGACTTTTAATATGGACAATAATTTAAGGCAAAAAAACATAAAGAATTGCTGGACTTCAGCTACATATTTCGAGTTAAAGGTATTAAACTGAAGCAGACATAAAAAATACTTATTGACTAACTAATTCGTTGGACATTGTGACTTATTCAATCAAAACCACAAGATCAGAGAGGTACGTATAATTCCAAGTATGCAGGAAGAAAAACATTCCAAAAGAAAAAATGATCAGATCATCTCAGTTTCAGAACCTCAAAAACCTTATTGCAAACTGAAATTTGCTTATTATTTTAATTGATAATTAAAACATGCATCACCACTCAAAAAAATACAAAGACGTGTGCATGCATGGAAACAGCAGCATCAAATGCATTTATTGTCGGGAGTAGTGTCCTGAAAGCAACCCAATGGTTGCATAACAAAAAAACTTTCGCTTCCCTTGTTCAAAAGGGTCTGCCCTTGGCCGTGTGACGCCTTCTTCATTGCTTGGAGAACTTCTGGGCTCTACTGCATTCAATTCAGCTCTGGTCATCCGACGAATTCTCATCGTTTGAACATCTTCATAGTTTTGGTCTAATTCTTCTCTACATTTCAACAAATAAGTGATGGTACCGTAAACAGACCAAGTTGAGGAGGGCGGCAATTAGGAAGAGGCGAAAGGGAATCCACCACTTATGACATTTCACAGGTGAGGTCGAGGATATTGATGAGAGGATGACTACTTGGAACACAAAATACAAGTTGGTGAGCTGAATAGCTTTTGTTTCTAAGCGCTGGATTTTCTTTTGTTTTTTTCGTTGAAATCATGTACTTTGTCTATGTCACTTTGGACGTGCCTAGGGAGGTGAACAGCCATTGACACTTGCAGAAAAACACACAAACTCAAAAGGGTAATCTATAGAGAGCTAGCTAGCTCGCCATGGTTTATTTTTATATACGAACATATGATTTTTTGTTTAATTCTAACAGAAAGTTCTCCACAAACTCCAGGCACGTACCAAGAAGTAACCAAAAATAAATTTGGCAAAAATCTGCAGCTACTGCCAGTCTGTTGGTGCTCCCCTTTGTGTTGGTACACTCGAGCGCAGGCTGGGTGGGATCGAGCGCAGGCGCGCTGATCCTTCAGTGATGCTACCTACAGCGCTGGTGTGCTCAAGCTGCCGCGGGAGCTGGTCGTGCACAGGTGCACACAAAGGAACCAGGTGTTGCCTTGTGCGAGACTGCATTCGATCGCACTCGAGTCAGTGTTCGGACGATGATAGGTAGAAGCTGCAAAATAAGCCAACAAAAAAAACATAAAAAATAAATTTTGTTTGTTTGTTTTTTTTTTTTTTTTTTTTGTTTCTATATTAGCTACAAGAATAAAAAAAACAAATTGCAAAATTTAGAATCCTAGCTATAACTAGTAGAAAGATAAAACCAATTTAGACATAAATTTGTTTTCAAAAATAAATCAATTCCCTGGCAACGGCGCCAAAAACTTGTTGTGAAATTTTTAATGAACTCGTAGGTACACAAATCGTTTGCAATAAAGGGTTGCAACTAAGAGGTCAATCCCACAGGGAATTGTGTTTATGAAAACAAAATTTATATCCAAACTAATTTAATCATAACCTAGTTCTGGAAGAGATTTGATTTTTTAAAATAAACAAAAATAAACTAAATAAGATAAAAATAATCAACTAAGAAAGTACTAAGGTTTTGTAATCTACACTCACCAAGTCAGAGTAACATATTCCATGTTCATCAACATTATCCGAAGTTCTCACAATAAAAATCTTATGTATGTCTTACTATGCTTCACAAATTAACTAAACTATCAAATGTATCCATCCATTGCACAAATCACAAAAGATATCCGGTTTAAACAAAATCATCAAATGTATCCAAAGAACAAATCACAAAAGATATCCAATTTTTTTTATAAATAAAAATAAAAGCAATCAATTAAATAAAACTATCTCAAATCATCACATGTATTCGTAAATCACAATAGATATTTGAGAATCATCTCAATAATTGAATTGAAGTAAAACAATTGAAACATTAAAACCCATAAAATCGGATAAAATTAACTTACATGAAAGTATTGTTGTTTGATAAGTGCTAAAATATTCATATTTTCAGCACTTATCTTACGTGTTTTAATCCTTTGGTTGTAGTTAATTAGGTCATTTTAATTCGTTTTTGTGTTTTTAATGTTTTTACAGGCTTTTGGAAGAAAGTGAAGTAAAACTAGGTGATTTAGGCTCAAAAAAAACAGAGAAGATGGAAAAATTGGAGCTCCTTGGTACTGCGATCAATCGCAGGGTACCTGCGATCGAGCGTAATACCAGAGAAGATACTGCACGAGCCAGGCCAGGAGCGATCGAGCGCAAGCCAAAAGAAGGATCGATCGCAGACCTGCGATCGAGCGCACACGGGTTGCGATCGAGCGCACCCATGCGCAGGAGGCATCCTAAGTGGCGGCTATAATGTCCCTATTTCCATATTAGGGTTTTTCAAACTCCAAATTGTAATAGGATTGAAACCCTACGAAATCCCTAGGGTTTACTACTTTTCCAAAGACTTCTAAAGCCTATAAATAGACTCCTAAGCCTTTAGAATAGACAGGCTTGGAGAAGGGAGAAGAATAGGAGCTCTCAAGTCAAGTCTCAGGTTTATTCTTTCCTTTCTTTTCTTTTCTTTTATGAAGATGTTTAACATCAACTCTATGTGTAGCTAATTTACTTAGTAGGGCTAGATTGAAGCCCTAGTTATGTTAAATTAATATTTCAATATTGGCGCTTTGTGATGATCTTGTTGTGCTATTTAACTTGATTAATACCTGCTTGCATGAATTCCTCATATATGTGTGCCTCATCAACATGTGCATGTAGTATGGACTAGTTAGTTGGATCACTTTGGATGACCGAGTCCTGGGGTTAACTTAAGTAACAAAAGAATCCACACTGCGATTCTTGGGTTAATCAACATGGGGAACTGGGAGTATACACCCAAGTCCTAGGCCTTGTGTGTTTGTCGATTTTCATAGAACATATGCTTTTCTAAAGAACAACTTAGTCTATACCATGCTAAATCTTTTAGGAAAGAAAAGAGTTAGAGTATACACCCATACCTAACTCGTTGCTTAGGAAAATCTATAGCTTAAGGAGTATACACCCATGCCCTAGGTTGGAAAACATTTGATATGCATAACATGATCAAAGCATTAGCAAATTGTTATATTAGCTTAATATAATTAGTGATGGATATCAAAACCCTAATCCTTTTTAGTTTTTGTTTATCTTTTATTTTATTGAATTCAATCGTGACAATTGAATTTTATCTTTTAATTAAATAGGAATCTACTTCTAAACATAATTTACCAATCCTCGTGGGAATGATCCTGTACTTGCACCCTATACTACCATGTTGACCTTGTGCACTTGCAGGTAAAATGTACAATTATTTACCTATTAATTTAAGTAGATTTTTGCACAACATTGTTCTTCATTGGTGAGGCTTCATCCTCAACCTTAGTTGATAATTTAGCTACACATGATTATGAAAAATAAAACCTATACCTAAAGAAAAACTAAGTTAAAAGAGAAGAAAGTTACAGAATTTTGGACTTGGTCTCCAACCCCTTGTTCTTAAAGCTTAGCAGTCTATTTATAGAGGTTTCTAGGGCTTTAAACCTTAAAAACGGCGTTGGGGGCTTAGCTGGCAGACGAGTGCGCTCGATCACATGGTTAGTGTGCTTGATCCACTCATGCATACAATGTTCCTCCTGTGACACAGCGCTCGCGCGCTGATGGTTTGTCAATGGGTGCAGGTGTGCTCGATCCTACTTCCTCGGATGGCTCCTTTTTCAGCTTTCTTCCAAACTTTGTATTTTTCACTTTAAAGGCGCAGTTTTCTTTTAGCAACCTACAAAACACTAAAAACACAAAACTAACCCAAAATATTAGATTATAATACGGCTAAAGGATTAACAAATGTAAATTAAGGGGCTCAAATATGCAATATTTGGCACTCGTCAAACACCCCAAAACTTACAGTTTGCTAGTCCCTTAGCAAAACAAAACTAAAAATAAAATGAAAGCATGAAACATAAATCCTCTTTCGTGGGAGAGACGATTGCATTTAGCATATGCAACAAGCCTTTAAACCCCTAGGCATCTTAATGTACGAATGAAGTCTCGTGAGGGTTTAACAAAAATGATACCCACAAACATTGTAGCACTATGTTATTGAAAAGAATGAAGTTTCACACAAACAATGTTTCTTATTCATGAGCAAACTAATAAAGACAAACACCATCATCACAATCATTAGGGCATCCAAAATCAAATCACTCATAAATGGACAATTGAGACATCATATGTTCCGATAGGTGGAAAGTGAAATTAGCATACACGAGGCTTCAATTTAATCTCAAGACAAATGGTTCAGAACCTCAAAATTCATAGGAATCCCTATCAGATGAAACAACCAAGGCAAGATTTCCATTTTTTTCCTTTTTTTTTTTTTTTTTTTTTTTTTTTTTGTAGGCTATGCAATACTTAGCTCCCTTAAGCTTTCTAATTGACCCATGTAACAAGTGTTAGTCCAATGACTCCCAAACCAGATGGCTTTATGTCACTAGATGTTAACATTCTTAAGGGCTTATTCACTCAAGTCAAAAAGGCTACGAAACCAAGCTAGCCATATCAACTTGAACTTCACACCTTTTTACGCAAACACTCAATGCTTAATGAGGCAAGAGGTCCGGTTACTTAGTGAGAAACTCAAAATGATCTTTCTCTTATTATTATTTTTTTTCCACTTATTGCAAGCCTTGGTTATTCATTAATAGGTCATCCAACAAATCTGAAAATAAACATGACTAAGCTCAAACATCAAACATCACAGATTATATGCTAATTAGCTCGTGATCATTCAACTCAAAACAAGTGAAGTCTCTTTTGCCTAAAAATAAGTCAAAGGACTCAGATTCCTAATGAAATGATCGTGTGTTCAACAATTTAACCAAGCCAAAATGAAGTGCAAATCACAGTTACAGTTTAACTCAAACTTAACAAGAACAAAGCAATTTAAAAAAAAAAAAAAAAAAAAAAAAAAAAAAAAAAGAAATAGACAAATAAAATAAGAAGAAAACTCAAGGAGCTTTTCTATCTTGATGTCCTCAATTTGCTCATTTAGTAGCTCTAGTAGACTTCTCTCATGGCCTCTTGGTGTTTCAGGAATAAAAGCTAATGTTGAAGAAGTCTCAGTGCTCTCTTCCTTTTCCTCATGTAGTTCCTGTAGAACTTCGGTTTGCTCCCCCTTCCTCTCATCCACTTGATTTTCAATCACTTCTTCACTCCTCAATGTGACAGCTTACTCATGATAGTAGATGCACTCTTTCTCCATGTATTGTCCATTAGGATTTGCCACCAACTGACCTTGACACCCTTCTTCTTTGAGGATATCTGATATTTGCTTGAGATGAGCCTCCATCCTTTCAAATGATTTCATGCAAGAGTTCTCCATCCTTTCAAATGATCGCTTCCTTTCCTCCCTCACATCTAACAACTCTTTAGAAACCGCAGGAGGAGGTGGTTCTTCTTGATATTGTTGATATGAATGATCATATATGGGGGATTGTCCTTCTTCCTAAGCTAATATCTTGAAAATGGATTGCAACAGACTGGGACTAAGACATGAATATGATTTACCATAGAACTATGGAGATGGCTCCTCTTCATGATAGCAAATACTCTCTTCCACCATATAATGTCCATGAAGAGTGGTAACCAACTAACTTTGGGGCTCTTCCTCTTTGAGAAAATCTGTTCTTTGTGTGCAATGGGCTTCCGTCCTGGCTATGGCGGATAGCAACCTTTGATTATAGGCCTTACTATGGCTAAGAAAAGCTCACATTGTTTCATCTAATGTAGAACTCTTCGGAGGAGGTGGTTCAGCCTAATTTTGCTGTTGTGGAGCTTATTGAGAGGAATATAAATGATTATAGAATTGCGGATATGGTTGATGTTGCAGTCCATGAAATTGTGGAGCATGATTTCCAAGAGCTTGAGCTTGCCACGATAGATTAGATTGTTGGCTCCATGACGGGTTATAAGAATAAAAATAGTTGTCGTTCCCCGGTCTAGAGAACGATGTGTTCATATGTCTAAAAGAATTGTTAGAAATTTGTTTTATTGAAAGACATTCTCTAACATGGTGATAAGGGTTATGGCAAAATGAACATAGTCCATGGGGAGTCGGAATGCCTCCCCACAAGTGTGAAATCAAAAATAAAATAACAAAAAATTAAAATTAAAAGGAAAAATAAAAACAAAATTAAAAACAAAACTTACGAAGATGCAGACTCAACTGACCCTGCATGAAAAAATAAAAAATAAAATAAAAAAATCAGATATGTAATTATAACAGTTTCTATGCTGCTATCCGGATGTGCGATCGATCACACCTGCTAGTGCGCTCGATCGCACTGGTGCGCTCGATCACCCTGGAATAGGCGCTCGAGCGCACCTCCGGAAGCAAAACAAGAACTGTAGAAAAACTAGAAAAAAAATTAAAAATTAAAACAAAAATAAACCAAGAGAAAAAAATTCCAAACAAAATCAAACAATCCCCGGCAACGGCTCCAAAAACTTGTTGTACCAAATACTACCTAAATTAATAGATAATATTTAGTACGTTTTAACTCACAAGTGCACAAGATCAAAACAATAGTTTAGTGCAGCAAGTACGAGATCGATCCCACGAAAATTGTTGATTTTATTTAGAATTGATTAAAATATCAACTTTGTCACAAAATTGATACTATGAAAATAAATAAAGATAAAGGTAGAGCTTTGATATCCACCACTAATCATGCTCAAATAATATAACAATATGTCAATACTCTAATCATATTATGAATACATAATGTTTGCCAACCTAAGGATATGGGTGTCTACTTCTTAAGCTATTGATTTTCCTAAACAACGAATTAGGTATGGGTGTCTACTCTAATTCTTTTCTTTCTTAAAGGATTTAGCATGGGTGCCTATTAAGTTGTTATTTAAGAAAGTATAAATCTGTGGAAATCGACAAATACATGAGGCATAGGGCATGGGTGTCTACTCCCTGTTTCCCATGTTGATTAACCCAAGAACTTGAAGTGAGATTCTTTTGTTACTCTATTAAACCTAGGATTCAATCATCCAAATTGATTTAAATAAATAATCCATACCACATGCATATAATGGTCAAACACACACATATGAGGAATTCAATAAAACAGGAATTAATCAAGTTAAGCATCACAATATAATTATCACAAAGGCGCCAATATTGAAATATTAAATAAACATAATTAGGGCTTCAATCTAGCCCTACTAAAGTATTAGTTATACATAATTAAAATAAAGGGAAAAGAAAGAACCGAAAATCGCTCCTAGTAGTAGCCTCTAAATTCTCCTCTCCAAAGTCGTGTCTCAAGATGATCTTTCTAAGAGGCTTAGAGGTTTATTTATAGGCTTAGGAATATTCTAGAAAACCTAGAAACCCTAGTAAAATCGTAGGGTTTAGTCCTAGTGCAACTCGGACTAGAAAAACCCTAATATGGAAAGCAATATAAGTCTAGCTGGAGCTTCTGGAATTCTCCAGTGCACAGGTGCGCTCGATCGCACGGTTGCGATCGATCGTGTATCCTCTGTGTTTGATCGCAGATGTGATCGAGTCTTCTCTTGTGCGCACGAGCGCACGCCTTGCTCTTCATGGCTAGACCTCTCTCGAAGTGCGCTCAATCGCAGGTCCCCTGCGATCCATCACACTACCATAATGCTTTTTCTTGCTTCAAACCTTCTAGCTTTTTCCCAATTTTGTCCCTTAAGCGCTATACTTCCATGAATGCTTTCTTTTCTTCCAAAAACCTATAAAACAAAGAAAATACAAAAAGAAAATAAAATAGCATAAACTAACAAAACTAAGGAATTAACAAATATAAGTTAAGGGCTAAAATATGAATATTTTGGCACTTAACACATAAGAGGACGGTTGAACCAAATGAGGTTCTACCTAAAACTCTCTAAGCGGACGTACGGCCACAAACCCAGACATACGATCAAGAGTGTTCTAGGGAATGCCACTTTGGCCAGTCTCTCAATAACCTCTATTTTCATGTTCTAGGTTCGTTTTAGTTGTATTTAGAACTTATGATAGGTCTTTTCTCAGTATTTGAGATTATGGAACCTCAAGGGAATTTTACGGAGGAACCTTATGACCCAGGTGAGTACAAACTCACATGGATGCTTGTTGTTACTTTTCCCGCATTGCACGTCAATTTTATATATATCAAACATGCATATTTTGCAACTCTCATGAAATACATTTTGCACTGTGAACTCTCTTTTGTGAAAACGTATGTTGATTAATAAGATAATGATGAGGCTTGTAAAACTATGCATGTAAAAGACTGATAAGATTAATTACATCGTATGACATGGTACACCGGTATGTGAGGGATAATGGCCATGGGCTTACCATACAGGTTAACTTTATGGTCAAATGTTTGTGTGTGGGCTTTGGATCCAATGGTTTCGTGACCAAGGCACAGCCATTCCCTAATGGGTGGTCACTATAGGACGGACATCATTAGTGGTGTAGGCCACCCGAGGTCGGACTCGGTCGTGCCACTAATGTTATATATGGTAACGTACAATATCCGGGGCATCGGTGTTGTATTATAGGTCCTTCAGGACAGCGCCAACCCTGCTGAGAATGGGTAATATCTCGAGTAGACCATACAATTGAACTATTATTGTTACTCATGATTATAAGCATATATTATATGTATATCACATTCATGATAAACTTTTATCTCATAATGTTGCATGTGCTTTATAAACAACTGAGTTTACTATTTAATGACGGGTACATCATGTGCATTTATACTCACTAAGTCGTCGGACTTATCCTTGTATTATTTTCCTTTTTTTCTCAATATGTACAACTATGCTGTTATGGATAGTTAGAAGAGATGGATACCGCGAAACATCCAGTTACCTTAGAGGATTCGACCCGGGAGATGCTTGAGGGCTTATTGCGAGCTTAGGCGAGCGCTCATGGTAACTAGTACTTATGAGTTGTGTTGTAGACTTAAAGCTTTTATGTAGGGCCGGCAATTTGGACACGACCCGCGAATCCAACACGAACACGACACAAAGTTAGCAGGTAATGGGTATGGGGTTATCGGGTTCGGGTCTACCCGATTAAGACCCAGATAAAATCGTGTCTGGCGGGTCGACCCTCCAGACACGTTTAAGTTAACGGGTCTGGCGGGTCTCGGGTGACCCGCTAGACCCGTTAACTTATTTAAATTAAAAATAAAAATAAAAAATAAAAAAGAAACCCACCCCAAGCATAAGCCCAAGTTCCCAACCCGCAAGTGCAACACTGCAACCCGGTAAGAAAGTAAGAATAAGTGATTCAGTGAATAACAAATAAAAAGTGAAAGTGTGAAACAGTGAAAGTGAAACCCTAAAATAAAAATTTCCTAATTCCTTAAACGGCTAAACAGCCTAAACCCGAACTCCCTCCCTCTCAGACACTCACGCTCAGTCGCTCACCCTCGTCCCTCACGGTCACGGCCTCACGAGCTCAGCCCACTACCCCACCAATCGCCAACCACCAGCCCCCCCCAACCGGTGACGCCTTTCTCTCCTCTCTCCCTCTCCGATGGACCGGCTCTCCCTTTCGGCTCTCCCTCTCGACTCTATCTCCCCTGCATCCGCCAGCTTCCCCCACCCAAACCGGCGATCGGTCACCACTCACCGGACTGTCTCTCCTCTCTCCCTCTCCAGCTGTCCCTCTCCCTCTCAGCTCTATCTCCCTCTCTCACGGTCACTCTTTCAGTTTCAGTCTTTCTCCGTTAGCACTTAGCCCGACTCAGCCGCACCTCTCTGTCTCCGACTCCACTTTGTCTCCGACTCTCCAGTATGGCGGTATGTCTCTGATTCTCTCTATCTCTTGCTTTGATTTTTATTATTATTACTATTTTTTTAGATTTTACTGGTTGTCATTTTTTTTTGCATTTTTTGTGTGTACTGATAATGTATGATTTTTAGATTTTACTGGTTGTAAATACTGATAAATGATAATGTATGTTTTTTAAAATGTATAATGCATTTTTTGGTTATCTTTAGACTGTTTGTTGGCTGGGTAGAGACTAGAGAGATATAGGCATGATTTCATTGATTTGGTATGCTTGTTTTTAGACTAGTAGACTAGTAAGTATTAAATTATTAATCTGCCTCTACTTTGTTGATTATATTGTGCTCAGAACATGCTTAGATGTGGCTAGAATTTGATAAACATTTTGTGTAGATAATCAAAGTGAAATATTGCTAAATTTGAAACTTGAAAGCCTTGGAAATTTCGAATAATAGAGAGAGAGTGAATGGTCTAACATTTTTTAATTAATTTTTTAAAATTAGTATTTATCCATTTGGAATTTTGGATGTTGTCTTTAAAATATAGTACATACAAATTAAAGGAAGATGATCTATGGAGGAAGTGTTTGAATGATGTAAAGTGCATCAATGGCAAAATAAGGCTTTCCATTTAATATGTACCAAATTTTTGACAAGTAATTGTTATATAGTTATTGAATCTTATTAAACTACTGGATATCATATACTTTAACTAATTGTTATGTGTGTAGAGGACTAATGAAAAAATTGTTCAAGATGCATTTGAGTCATTTGAAATTGAAGACGATGTTGTTGAAGTAAATTCACTGGGAGATGACTCTGTTTCTATGGGGAATAAGAAAAAGGGAAAGAAGCGTAGGAAGACCTCAGATGTTTGGCAATATTATGACATCGTTCCTAATGCTGATCCAAATGACCCGAAGGTATGGGCAAAATGCAAGACGTGTGCTAATAAATATAGGGCTTGAAGTTCATATGGAATTGAAAATTTAATAAAGCATAGTAAAAATTGTGGGGGGAGAAACAGTCGTGATGTTGGGCAAATGCTTTTAGTTGGAAAAGCAGGATCTCTAGGGGTAAGTGACTCTAAATTTGATCCTAAAAAACATAGAGAATTGTTGGTTGCGGCTGTTATTAAGCATGATTTGCCCTTTTCTTATGTTGAATATGATGGTGTAAGAGCAGTACATCAATATTTGCGTGCTGATGTACCTTTTATCTCTAGAAATACTGGTAAAGCTGATTTGGTTAAGATGTATTTAAGGGAGAAACAAAGGGTTAAATCTATGTTGAATGCTTGTCCTGTGAGGATTTGTTTAACATCGGATTTGTGGACTTCTTTGGCAACTAATGGGTATATCTGCCTTACTGCACATTTTATTAACAAATACTGGGTCTTAACCAAGTGGGTGTTAAACTTTTCATTTATGCCCCCACCACACAATGGTATCTCTTTGTCTGATGTTATTTATAACTTGCTACAAGAGTGGGGGATTGAGAACAAAATTTTCAGTATAACATTGGATAATGCTTCTTCTAATGATAGTTGTGTTGGGTTCTTAAAAGATAAATTGAACATGAAAAAAGCCCTTCCTTGTGATGGTGATTTCTTTCATATGTGTTGTTGTGCTCACATTCTTAATTTGATAGTGCAAGATGGATTGAAAGAGATCAATGATGCTATCCAAAAGGTTCGAGATAGCGTCAAGTATGTTAGGGGATCACAAGTGCGAAAGCAAAGTTTTCTTCAAGTAGTGAATCAAATGTCATTGGATAGTCATAAAGGGTTAAAACAAGAAGTGCCAACCAGATGGAATTCTACATATCTGATGCTTGAGAGTGCAGTTCATTATAGGCGTGCTTTTAGTTATTTGGAGATGACTGCTAAAAACTATAAGCATTGTCCTACTGCAGTTGAGTGGGAAAAGGTGGATAATATCAAAAGTTTCTTAGCTTGCTTTTACCAAGCTACATGTACTTTTTCTGGTACTAAGTATCCCACTGCCAACTTATATTTTCCTGTGATTGCCATGATTTATGTGAGCTTGAAGGAAGACGTTGTGAGTGAAGATGAGCATAAGAGTTTAATGGCAACTCAAATGCTCTCTAAATTTGAGAAGTATTGGTTGGACTTCAGTGAAGTGTTGGCTGTTGCAGTTATCTTAGATTCTCGTTACAAGCTTCATCTTGTAAATTATTACTATTCGAAGATCTATGGAGTTATGAACTTAGTGATAAATTAAAGAGTCTTTTTATGGAGTATAGTGCTTCTTCTATACCTTCAAGTTCAAGCTCCATAACTGTTCAGCAGCCCCAAGTAACTCGAGCAACACTACCTTGGGAACGGGTAAATAATATTATAATATCATTGATTTCTTATCTTTTTAGTAACTTAGTATATAATCTTTTTAGTAATTTAGTAACTTAGTATATAATCTTTTTAATACTCTTAATTATTTATGTTTATATTCTCTCTTTTTCATGTAGGAATATTTGGCATTTGGTGGAGTCGATGTTAATTCACAAAAGAGTCAATTGGAAATTTATTTGGAGGAGCCTAGGTCTGTGGCTGTGAATGATTCATTTGACATCCTTTCATTTTGGAATGGAAATGAATTTCGATATCCTGAAGTAGCTGCAATGGCTCGTGATGTTTTGAGTATTCCTGTTTCCACGGTTGCTTCAGAATCCACTTTTAGTATTGGTGGACGTGTGATTAATCAATATAGGAGCTCACTCAAGCCTGATATTGTTGAAGCATTAATTTGCAGTAGAGATTGGTTGTATGGAGATCAAGATAATATTATTTATTTGCATATTTAATTTCTTCATTTACTTGTATTATTTTTTTAACTACACTATAATAATACTAATTCCTCTTCTTTTTTTTCTTTTTTTTTGATATAGCACAAATGAAGTTGGATAGCATAGAAGAGGAAATTTTGACAACTGATATTAATTCTTGTGACATTCCAAATTCATCTGGAGCACAGTCTGCTAATATTTCTTAAAATATTAACCTTATTTAGTTCATATTTTGTAATGACTCTAATGATGATGGCTCATAGTCATGAAAACTTTATTTAGTTATTTTGTTTAGAATCTAATGATGATGGACTATGTTAACTATTGTCTATATGCAAAGGAACTTGTAATTTGTAAAAGTTCAGTAGTATAGTAGTTTGATGGAACTGTAATGGGTTTTGTTAGGATTCCCAGTGGGAGCAGCACTTTTAATCTTCATTACTGATGTTTGTTAAGGATGCTTAAAGTTCTGAAATTATTTGAGTATTTGTTTGGACTTTGGAGCTTATTTGGTCTTGATGTGTTTTGGGTCTTGTATTTTTGGGGAGTTAACTTGTGAAATTCAATGAAAGTATTTGATATCCCTTGCCTTAAGTTTCTCAAGATAAGGGTCTATTTGGCCTTGATTGAGCACAGGTTGATACACAATAGAGATAATATATTGTGATTGATTGATTATTGGATGACCTCTAAAATACTTAGACATGCACTTTGTAATTTCACTAAAAACCAATACATATATGTATGGATGTATATCATTGTTATGTTCCTTCTAGATTATATTTACTTTGTAGTAATAAATTTTTTTATACTTAACATATAAATCCTTTTTCCGTGTTGCAAACCCAGGGTTTTAGTATATAATTATGCATGCAGATTATTTAGATTTCAGATCAACCAAACAAATGATATAGTCAATTTACTTACTTTAATTATTTGTATACAATATATAATTGAAAACATAAATGACTTGAAAATAATTGTGCTTATATGTTTAATCCTACTCTCTTCTTCTTGTCCTTGCTGTTATGCTGGCAGTGAAAGTGAATGTTCCCCTTTGTAGTTCTTTTCATTTTCCTTTTTTTTCCTTTTTTTTTTTTTTCAAGGGGGAATTTATTAAAGAAAAAGGAGGAAAATTGTTGCAGTAATAAAACTTTTACATTAATATAACAAAAACACTTAAAATCTTAGAGAAGGGAGATGGAAAGAATGCCTAAGGGTGGAAAACATCCATGCTTTTCTGTATTTTGGTCTTTCCTGCACATTTTTTTCCATTTAATTTTTTATTCTATTTAATTCCTTGTAGATCTAATGCTCAAGCAGCTCAACAAAAGAAGCATGTCGGTTGCTCAAATGGCTTTTCTTAGTTTTCTACATATTTTTTCGGGTCGGGTCAGGTCGGGTCGAATTACCTGTTTAACGCATGGGTCGTGTCGGGTCGTGCTTACCCGATCTTACCCGGTAATGTTAAACGGGTCGTGTCGGGTTACCCAGGTATTTTCCGTGTCATAATCGTGTCAAACCCGTTAACCCGATTAGCTAAACGGGTCGTGTTTGTGTCTTGGGTAATCGGGTCACGGGTCTTAACATGTCTTAATCGGGTCTACCCGATTACCCGAATTGCCACCCCTACTTTTATGCATGTCTATATATTAAGGTGTAGCATGAATCCCTTGTAAAGATGATGGTATGTATAGTATTTTAGCTACTTTGATGATCCTTGGTACATGCTCTGGTTCTTATGATTAATGTTTATAGAACCTTATATTTTCCGTTGTTTAGTATCCTCTGTTTTCGAGGAGCAGAGGTCCCTGAGTCTTGTTCGGAGTGGAATAAGGCTCGGAGACGAACCGTGGAGTTAATTACCAGTTAATTAATTTTTGGGGCATTACACAATGGGTTTTTCTTAGAGTCCTTGCGGTGGGTTTTTATGAGTCCCTCAACTGGAGCAGCGAATCGGAGACAACATTTGCCTGGGTGGTGGCGCAACAGTGGGGAACGGCTTGGGCAAGGCGATGTGGTCCAATTTTGGGTGGTGGGCTGGGCAATGCGGTGCGGGTGGGGTTGTCAATGGGCGGTGGCAGCGTGTTCTAGCCATGGCAGTGGGTTGGTGTGTTGGAGAAAGAATGAGAAAGGAGAAAGAATGGGTTTGATGTTTGTGTGAGAAAAGCAGAGTGAGAAAGGGGAAAAAATGGGTTTCATACGTTGGGTTTCACAATAGATGAGTATAATCTGATACATTCAAGACTTTTTTCTAATTTGCTCTAATCTAATTTGGCATTCATTTAATGGTGGGCACAAAAGCCACCTTTTGTGCACCATCCACACACATGAAGGGGCACTCCTTTTAAAAACACAGATTATTTTTACAAAATCGCAATCTCAAATGCACCCTTAGTCTCTTTATGTTGTTGTATTTTGTATTTGTAGTGGAGATTTTTACTACCAGAAATAGTACTCCTTCATCGGTTCCTGCTTCAGATTTTGATATTGCATTTCCTATTTTAGCTACCTTTGGTGGTTATTACAATCTCCTAGTGTGGGTTCAAAAGGGGTACGTGCTCCTTTTTATGTCCATTTTATTTTAGTAAACGCTTTAGGCGGTCCTTTAGAGAGGACCAGACCATTTGTTTGACCTATTTCCTACTACTTGTTTGTATTTCTATATTGTTTCCATATATTAATTCTTTGTAACACTTTTCCCAATTTGCTTTGAAAAAAACAAAAAAAGTCATTGGCTCACACCCCAAATCCTACGTCCTCATAACGTCACACCGTTTTCACGGAGGTGTTTTTTTTTTTCCTTCTTTAAAAAAAAAAAAAAAAAAAAAAAAAAAAAAAAAAGTAGGCTAAGGAAACTAATTGTGGCTATCTTACCTGAGTGTAACCATAATAACACTTACCTGTTGGGAGCTCCACAGGAGGGGTGTAGACCGCAAGCCTCTATTAAACGGCAGATCGTTTTCACAGCAACGGCATAAACCTCGGAATAGGATCCTCTCCAGTCCATAATAGACTGGAGAATATTCAGTTCATGGCTGGAATTTCTTTTTAGAAATTCTAGAGCCACAAATAGGACACATATCCTACACAAAAAAAAAAAATAATATTTCAGATTAAAAAAATAATAATAATTTAATAAAAAAAAATAAGGAGTGGCTGGCCACCCCCTAAACCCAAACTAAAAAATATATATATATTTGGCCCTTAGGGGTGGTCTGGCCAAATGAATTTTTTTTTTTGTTTTTTTTTTTTTTTAGCTCTGACCCTTGGGGGTGGCCGAAGCCACCCCTAGCCCCAACTATGGTGGTCCGGCCACCTCCAATGGAATGACCAGCCACCCCTTAATTTTTTATAATTTTTTTAAAAAAATATATAAGATTTTATTATTTTTTTATTAATGAGACAGATGTCCTATTTATGACCTTAGAACCTCTTTAAAAAAATTTTGCTCATTAACTAAATATTCTCCAATCCACTATCCAAAATGGACCGGAGAAGATCGTCTTTCATAAACCTCCCACGTCAAGCCTGGGCAAATAAAAACAAACGAAGTCCTTTTTAACCCGGGAGATTCCGATCTGTACGTTGCAGAAATTTTCTACGCAGATATTTATATATCATATGACACCCAAAACGCCTTCGTTTCGAGCTATTCGCTTTCAGCTTTTCAGAGACGGAGAAAGGACTTGAGGAAGACTGGAAGAGCAAAGCAGCCATGGTACGTGTTCGACTTTCGCTTCAAAACCAATTCGTTGTTTGCCATTTTCTTTGCTTAGTGTCGTATTTATCGTCTAATTAAGTTTTTATTATATCTAATGAGTTCAAACCAATTGATCGATTTTCTTTTTGAGCCTGAGCAATTTGGAATGAGATTCAAGCACAATTGTTGCTTGGAGGTTGATGAGGCTATTGATAAATAATGTTGCGAAATTTGGGTTAGATGACGATCTTTTAGGTATTCCTTCAAGAAATGGTGATTGAGAACCATGAAACAAAGATTGATTCGGTGTTTATCTAGTATTTTTGAATTCGGAAAATAAATATTTAGTATGCTGTTAGGGATTCATGGAATCTTGCAGTATGATAGGATAAGTTACTCATGTCAAAAGGATAATACTGGAAACTGGTGATTTTTGTTGATCTTATTGGTTATGGCATTGCTAGAAATGATATAATAATCACATAATAATTTATGCTCAACTTTTTTCTTTTTTGGTTTTTTATGCTCAAACAGGTTGATGGTAGAGGTCGACATATACAAGCTCTCGTTCTGGTATATCGTAGTTTTGGTCTAGTGTTTGGTGACTTGACCATTTCCCCACTTTATGTTTATAAGAGTACATTTTCTGGGGGTTTGAGCCATTATCAAACAGAGGATGCAGTATTCGGGGTGTTTTCCTTGATTTTTTGGACTTTCACTCTTCTTTCGTTGTTGAAGTATGTGATTATCATGTTAAGTGCAAATGATAATGGTGAAGGTAAAAGCTTATAGCTTTTTCAAAAATGCTACAAGTTGTTTTCATTGTTTTCCATTTTTATTATCTATGAATGCTTAGTCATTTGCAGGAGGAATTATGGCGCTATACTCGCTCCTTTGCCGAAACACAAAATGCTCTTTGCTACCTAATTATCAAGCAGCCGATGAGGAGCTTTTTGCGTATCATAACCTGGGTTACTCAAATAGGAATATACCTTCCTCTCCAATCAAAAGATTTATTGACAAGCATAAAAAAGCAAAAACGAGCTTACTGCTTGTTGCTTTATTTGGTGCTTGCATGGTAATTAGCATTGGTGTCCTTACACCTGCAATTTCTGGTAAACACCCTTTCTTTCTCCTCATTTTTCTCTTAGAGTTTTCCACTGGGACTTTTACTGGATGAGTTTGCAATAACTACATGGTTGCATACCTTTTATTAGATACCTGTGCTAATAGATATCTGGTTTTGGCAGTTCTTTCATCTGTTGAAGGGCTGAAAGTTCGAGTGACAGATATGAATAATAGTGAGTATTGACTCTCAGAAAAGAAAGAAATAATACACACACCCACACGCGTAAATGTCTGCATAGATTTTCAATATGCTAGTATTTTCTCAATAAATTTTTAAACTTAATGTTTATTTAAAGGGGGGGGGGGGGGGGGGGGGGGTCATTAACTTCAGTAATGGTATGGTCTTATTATAAGTACTGAGCTCATCTATTACAAGAAATATTGTATTCAAAATTTCTGAGGAAAATAATACAAGAAATGACAAATGTTATGATTAGAACCAAAGAGGACTATAAGTGAGAGCTATAAACTTGTTGGAGCCCCAATATTTCAAGCTCCCAATATAATGCATTTGATGCATAAAAAAATGCTTTATGTTATGAATATATAACATTTTTCCATCTTTGCATTAATTTATTTCCTTTCAATTTACTGTATTTTTTTTTTATTATTATTTTAAACTTCCTTTCAATTTACTAACAGTTACATAATTGCACAGGTGTGGTGATTGTTATTGCCTGTGTCTTATTGGTTGGCCTTTCTGTCTTGCAACACCGGGGTGGCCACAAGGTGGCATTTATGTTTTCTCCCATTATAATTCTGTGGTTACTATTGATCACTGTTATTGGCATCTACAATGTGATTAAGTGGAATCCAAGGATATACCAGGCTCTTTCTCCATATTATATCTACAAATTCTTTAAGGACACAGGAAAAGATGGTTGGATTTCTCTTGGAGGAATAATACTATGCATTACTGGTAAAATGGCATTTGGAATCTGTTCTGGTTCTTTAAGCTTTGAACTTGTTAATTCATCTAGGCTTATTGTCAACTGCAGGAACGGAAGCTATGTTTGCAGACCTTGGCTACTTCACTGCAGGATCAATAAGGGTATGCAATATGATTGATTGCAGAATAGGGTTCTGTTTTCCATGCTTAACCTTTTTAGGTGACATTGTTGAAGACATGAGAAAGAACTTATGACCATTTATGCATTTCAGTGCTAAATGGATAATTTTGTTAAGAGCTTTTGAAGCTTAGTTCTGATTGAGGCTCTGGGTTTTCCAGTTTTGGCTAAAAGAAAACATTTTGGAACAATTCATTTCCAGTATGGAAATGTACTGTCATTAAACATTTAAACTACTTAGCCTCTAGCTTAGAAGGCATTGCTCCTCTTTAAGTGTTTTGATGGACTTATTTGTTTGGGCAATAATTGATAATGATAGAAAATTAGGAGCCTGATGCAAAAAATTATAGTGACGTCAATTATACTGCTTGATTTAATTGAGCAATTACTTAAAACTTGTATTCAGGAGTTTTAGTTGTTATCGGTTCCCTGTACTTTTAGGAGTACCAGTTGATCCAAACATGCGACTTATACTTGCATGTATGCGTTTACTTTCTCTTAGATAATAAATTTTTCTAGCTAGCTTACCAGTCTTTTTTTTTTTTTTTGCCTCATCCATTTGCCTCTTAAGTACTTAAGGGCCAAGGGAAATGATAGCGCATATCACTCAATCATTAGGACCATGGACTTTACAATAATTCAGCACAAGATTAAGCATATATGACTCTCAAAGTGTTACTTACAGTCTTGGTAATTCAGATCAAAATGGAAAGAGTTTGTTGATTTAAGTCATGGTAGAATATCATTGAAGTTATAGAAGATACCTTGAGTTGGTCTACCCCACCTTTTTCTATTTATTTGAAATATATCCCATTTCATTATTTTTCTCAGTCTACTCACGGGTATGGGAGATCAAGTAATGGGTTTAATGAGTGTTTCAGATTGTCATTTTTTCCTTCTTTTTTTTGATAGGGGAGGGTGGAAGGTGGGCATGGGGTCTGGTGGTTTATTACTTTGATAATGTTTCACCTATCTGGAGGTATCATGGCTGGCTTTGTTCATGGGGTTGATGTTGGGGCGGGAATACAAGTATGTGTACTAGGCGCCCACTTCTGGTTCCCATTTTGGGGCACCAAAATGTTGAGACAATCACCTAGTAATTTTCTCTGAGGAGCAGTCTTAACTGGCAAGAGTATCTCCAGCAGTCAGGATTTCTGCCTTCCATTTCTCTCATTATTTTTCAACAGTCAATGAATGATGGATGCCTCAAAAGATTTTGCAATGGAATGGTGGAAGGTATCAGAAAAGTTGTCCTATATTTTGAATTGATGATCCTAATCCAGCCATAGAGTGTCGATAGTCCAAAAGTTATAAAATCTCTGGGAAATTTTGATCTGCTGAATCCAGATTCTGCTTTGTTTTCTGTGTGGTCAAATGAGATAGGTTTCCTCTTTTCCCATAACCTGGAGTTGACCGGTTCCTACTTTGTGATAATTATATTTGTTAAAATATTAATTAAATAATTAATTTCATCATTGCCTGTCAACTTAAGCTCTTAGGATAAGTATTGAATTAACATAGTATCAAAACAAAATCTTGAGTTCGAACCCTAGGTCTACAACTTACCTCCCATTTCAGTTAAATATTCCAAGTGTTGAGCCTTATTTGTTGAGAGGGAGTTTGAACCCACATGTGATGGGAAGTATTAAAGTATATTAATAAATTCACAATTTTCTATCAACTTAAGCTTTTGTAATAAATAGTGACTTAACAATATGAATGTAGCTTATGCTTAAATTTTATGTTACTGCTTTACCTGCCTCATGCTCTTTTAAGGTTGCGCTTGTTATTGTTGTGGATTAGGCCAGAATTTCTGGTTTTTTTTTGTTTAAATCTATTTCATCATTTTTCTCTTTAATTTGTTAACATTGCTACAGGTAAAACT
The DNA here is from genome assembly GCF_965113065.1 of Corylus avellana. Lineage (NCBI taxonomy): Eukaryota > Viridiplantae > Streptophyta > Magnoliopsida > Fagales > Betulaceae > Corylus > Corylus avellana. Next base: position 12,780,376 of record NC_142492.1, on the reverse strand, counting down.
CTAAGGAGCTTTCACTTTGTGCAGGGTGCATTTTCTAGTGTTATTTACCCATGTCTAATACTTCAATACATGGGCCAGGCTGCTTTTCTTACAAAGAATCTTTCTTCTGTCTCTACGAGCTTTTATGCTTCCATTCCAGGTTAGTTTATTGAAGGAGTAAATTAGAGTTCAACACATTCAGGCAAAGAGATATTTTCCCTGTTGAATGTGACTTAGTGAATCCTTTAGGCTACACCATGGAAAGTTAATTCCTGATTGTTCATCCTCTCTCTTTCGTTTACACATCAATAATAGTTAGTTAGGTTCCTGACCGGATTCAGTACATCTATAGTCTTGGTCACCAAAACAGCTGAGCATTCAAAATAGAAAGTACACTTTCTTTTCTCTTACCTTTTTCTTTTTTTTCAGTTGGCCTTAATTTTTTTTTTTCCAAAAATCGAAAGAAATTGCTAGTAGATAAACCAAACTGGTTGTGAACTATCCATCGCAAGTTATTTTGTGGCCTACAGAAGTGAGCTAGAGCTTGAGCTGGATTTCTGTTGCTAGATCAGCTAAGTGTGAGGAACACCAGGCTTGACATGGTTGGGCAGTTGCAGTTGGGCTAGTGAACGGGGATACAACAAAATGATTTGAAGTCATCTGCAAATGTATATAATTTTGTTTTTAATTTTGTCGGTCATGCTGACATGTTGAAATCATGACAGTTTATTAGCTTGCATAAACAAATAGCATAACCAAAGTTACTTATATTTGAAAAAAAAAAACAAAAAACAAAAAACAAAACAAAACAAAAAAAAGGGCAAAAAGTGTTTCTGTTGTGGGATAGATTTGCTAACAGTTGGACACGTGTTTGCATGGTTGTCTGCATATTTCTATTTCTGACGGTCTGGCTCTCTGAAAAATGTTTGATTCTCTACGCCTTGCTTTGATGGAGTCATTTGTGTGGTTCTCGTTTTTCTACTGCTCATTTTACTTCGTAGTTCTGCAGTTCCCCAAGTTTTTTTTTTTTTTTTTGTGGGGTCGGGGCAGGAAGAGAGAGAGAGGTGGGTAGATGATGCAACATAGGTGTAGTGAATCGCAAAATAAACAATACTAGATATTAACAATTCTTTCCAAAACCAAGAACAAATCAAGGATTTGAGGTAAAATAGATAGAAAACCACTCATAGTGTTTCTTAGAGAAAACTGATGAAGAATAATAAAAACTTTCGTGTAATCACATATAACAAGTATTGATAGTAACTAAATTCCTGAACCTATTAAAACACTAAAATAAAGTTGGTTTTTCGAACTGACATGATCTCATCCGATCGGGCCTTACTTACTCGCTCGGATGAGAATGCCATAAAACTAATGGAACCTTAAAATCGATCTTCTGTCAACGGGGCTCCTCCTGAGCCAGCGTAGACTGCTACTGGTTGAGTACTTGTCTAGATGCGTAGCAAACAAACTATTGAACAAAGCTCTCTGGATCCGATTCTGAACATCACTCCAAACAAGGCTCTGAACTCTGCTCATCCGGACATGTTCCAAACAAGGCTCTCTTAACCCCTTCCAAAACCCTTCCTAACAAGCTTGTTTGAACGAGTCTTACGTCATAAACTCAAACGTAGCTTGGTCTACATCATCCTCCCTAGCTAGAGAGAATTTTCCCTCGAATTCACATTCTCATTAGAAGTATCTTTTGTGGGCGAAACAAGATGTTTCTCATTGAATATATTGGATGTCTTGATGTGGCTCAGTAGCTTCAATCGGTATGCATTTGAATTGATCTTCTCAATGACTGTAACCGTTTCAATCTTGCGAGCAGCTAGCTTGTTATATTTCCCAACTGGAAACATATCTTTTGTCAAGATAGCACATACAAAGGCACCAACTTGCCTCTTCTTATTTGCACTTGCCTCGTATTTTGCCACTAAATCTTGCAAGTTCTGAATTGTTGCCTTGTGAATCTCCTGAAGTTGAGCAATTAATCTTCGTCAGCCTTTGGATTCACCCACCTCAAATCATGAACTAGTGATAGGTCGGTCCAATGGTGCTCGAGGATTAATTCCATACACAATGAAGAATGGACTAAACCCCATACTCCAATTAGTAGAACTATCATAGGCAAACTCCACTTGAAATAGCTTCTGATCCCATGACTTCAAATGATCACCCACCAAACTTCAAAGCAAGCCTCCCAAAGACTGATTGATCACCTCCGTTTGTCCGTCAGTTTGAGGATGATAGGCACTACTAAACTCGATCTTCGTGTTAGACAATCTCCACATGCACCTTCAAAAGTGACTAAGGAATTGTGTGTCCCGATTAGAAACTATAGACAATGGCAACCCATGTAGCCTATAAACATCCCAGAAATACACTTGTGCCACATTTACAGCATCAGAAGTCTTCTTACAAGCAATGAAATGAGCTATCTTAGAGAACCAATCAACCACAACAAAGATGAAATCATTACCTCGTTGTGTCCTCAGCAAGCCCAACACAAAATCCATGCTTACATTTGTCCATTGTTGCTTTGGAATTGGAAGTGTCATTTACAAACCCGCATTTATCGTTGTACCCTTTGACACTTGACAAATCCAACAACCCTCCACAAACTTAGCAACTCCTTATGCATGCTCGGCCAATAAAATGGATCCACCACCAATTTAAATGTCTTGTCATGCCACATGTGACTTTCATTGTGCAACTCTTGTATGATCTTCAATCTCAAGCTACCCTCTGGAATACAAAGCCAGTCTCCTTTGAAAAGGAACCCATCAGGTAATAGGAAATCATCCTTTGTCCTGCTGCCACATTACTAATAATAGGACCAAAGAACGAATCAGTCAATAAAGAATCTTTTAAGAGATCGAATCCAAGTACCTTTGTCCAAACTGCAGTCAATAGAAGCGCCTTCCGACTGAGTTCATTGGCCACCTTGTTCAATGCTTCGGATTTATGCTTTATTACAAAGGAGAATTGTTGCACATATGCCGCCCAACCAACATGTCTTGGTAAAAGCTTGTCTTAACTATTAAGAATCTTCAAGGCATCATGATCAGAATACAAGACTAAGTCATTGTAAGCAAGATAAGAACTCCAATGCTTTAAAGCTTGCACAAGTGCATAAAACTCCAAGTCATAGGTGCTATAGTTAAGCTTTGACCTGCTCAACTTCTCACTAAAATATGCGACCGATCTTCCTCTTTGACTAAGTACGGCTCCAATGCCTACCTTTGATGCATCACAATGCAACTCAAAGGCTTCTGTGAAATCTGGAAATGCAAGAACAGGAGTTGTAGTAAGCTTCTCCTTAATCACCTCAAATGCTGCAGATGCCCCTTCATTCCATGAAAACTTTCCAGCCTTCGTGCAATCTGCAATAGGCGCCATAATGAAGCGGCAATAAAAGGATACCAACTCATGGAAACTCCATACCTCATGCAAGGTAGTAGGGGTCGGTCATTGCCTTACGGATGCAACCTTTGAATCATCCATTGATAGTCTATGTTTTTTTACACCACATAACTAAGGAAAAGGATAGAATCCGTCATGGATGAACACTTGGCTGTGGCAACAAAGAACTTCTCTTTGTGCAACACAAGTACCTCTCTCGCCAAGTGCTGAAAATGCACATCAACATTAGAGCTATAAATAAGGATATCATCAAAATACACCACAACAAACTTGCCTATGAAATTGCGAAAAATTTGGTTCATCACCCGCATAAATGTACTCAATGCATTAGATAACCCCAATGGCATAACCAATTTGGTTCATCACCTGCATAAATGTACTCAATGCATTAGATAACCCCAATGGCATAACCAACCATTCATACAACCCCTCACACGTCTTGAACGTGATCTTCCACAAATCACCCGATTGAATCCGGATGTGATGATATCCACTCTTCAAGTCCAACTTTGTGAACACTACAGCCCTACTCTATTGGTCCAACAAATCATCCAGCCGTGAAATAGGAAACCTATCCCTCATGGTGATCTTGTTGATTGCCTAGCTTTCTACACACATCCGCAAAGACCCATCTTTCTTGGGTGTAAGTAATGTTGGAACTGCACATGGGTGTTTTCCCATATATGGGCTTTAACCAATAGATCTTCCAATTGCTGCCTCAACTCCTCATGTTCCTTAGGACTCATGCACGGGCGATTTGGGAAATTAGATCTCGGCACCAAATCAATTTGATGTTACTGTCTCTCAAATGTGGTAATCCCTCTGGTAACTCCTTTGGAAACACGTTAGCAAAATCTTCCAACAATCCCTTCACCGGCTTTAGCACTTCTCCTCCCTTATCAATCTATTTTTCTAATAGCACAAATACAACTCCGGAAGCTAGTATCTTATCTACAAATTCCTTCCTTGCTAGGAGATTCTTTTTATTTTTTTGATAAATAAATAAGAATATCATTGAAAAGCGCAACCCAAGTACACAGGAAGTATACAAAGACACCCCTTTAAAGATAAAAGGAAGAGCATAAATCTACAAATTGATGCATCGAAGAAACTTGAGGAATGTTCAAAACACCCGCCCAATGGAAAAACAAATTGAGAAACCTATTGCTAAGCTTCGCCTTTGTCAATTCCTTATCTTCGAAACATCGAGCATTCCTCTCCCTCCAAATAGTCCACATAAGGCACAAAGGGGCCATTCTCCAAACCTCCATTACCATTTTATTACCTCTTTGGCCTTTCCAGCAAGCTAGGAGATCAATAACCCTGCCAGTCATGACCCACTTCACATCAAAAATGGAAAAGAGAACATTCCAAAGAGCACGAGCCACGTCACGGTGGAGGAGGAGATGATCAATGGACTCACCACTCCTCGTACACATACTACACCATCCACCACGGTCAAACCTCTCTTCCGAAGATTATCCAACGTGAGAATCCTTCCACGTTGGATTATCCAAGGGCTGCCGTCCACGCAAAGAGATTCTTACCATCCCTCTTTGAGGGTTTTGGCTCAACCTCTTTCCTAGGTAGGAGTACAATCTTCATGTTGTCAAACATGAAGATATAAGTGTTCTTCTTCCTATCGTGGACAACAATCCTATCATATTGTCATGGTCGACCCAACAAGAGATGACAAGCATTCATGGCAACCACAACCACATCACATCACAACCATGATATCACTTGGGAAGTCCTACAAATGTCAAAAAACATCCTAAATACCTTATAATATTTTATGAGATCCAAGTTATTTTGTATTAAATATTCTCATTGCCTGAAGAATATTTCTTTATCGAAAAGGGATATCATAATGCTAGTAGTCTGCATGGTTATTGGTGAAGGGGACTGATGCAATTTTTAATTGATTTCAGTTTTATTGTACTGAATCAGTGTTGAACAAGAATGGATTCCATATTAATTAGGTTGTTTATGCAATGTTCTTGCCATGCGTGTAGATCCTTTGTTTTGGCCAACATTTGTGGTAGCAGTTTTTGCTGCAATAGTTGCCAGTCAGGCTGTTATATCCGGAACAATCTCAATTGTCAAACAATGCCACGCATTAGGATGTTTCCCTCGTGTAAAGGTTGTTCAGACAAGGAGATGGATACGTGGTCAGATATACATCCCTGAGATAAACTGGATCCTTATGATTCTCAATCTGGCTGTCACAGTTGGTTTCCGAGATGCGAATGGCATTGGAAATGCTTACGGTAAGTTGTTTTTTTTTTTCTCATCACATTTGTTAGAATCTTCTTTTTAATATATTTATCCTCTGTCATGGGTTTATTTATGTACGTGATCATTCTTGGTAAGTCTATCAACGAACAAATGTCTGCATTCATTTTGTGTTTGACTTTTGGACTTTTCCTCTGGATATTGTGATAAATATGTATAGATCAGATATTTCCAGTTGAGTTATATACATGCTCTTGTGCATATGATGGGATAGTGTCATGTAGTGGTAACTATATGACACAAATAATTCATGATAGGAATATTTGAGCTTTCTCTAAAAATATTTTGGGTTTTTGTCTGTCCAAAGTTACCTGAATGGTTACATATGGTGACTTTGGAGTTAGGCGACTTTAATGTGATCTTGCCTTTATTTTTGGTAGTTGTTAAAATCCATGATATGAGCCAAAATATTATTGTTGGTATTAGGTGAATATTTTCTTTATGAATGAAAAGTCGTTTGGTTATGATATCAGCCTATGTCACCAGTGCCTTCATCCATAATGCCTGTACTTTGCCAAAAGTGCCTAGACTTTTAGAATCCGTGTTCTTGGGAGACACCAATGTGTGTGTGTTATCCTATATGCAGTAGGTACTATCCAGTTGGCTGGAGGTGTGGGTTGATCCATTGAAAGGTGGGATGACTAATTATTTGTTGTTGATGATATGCTCTGCATTGTGACTTTTCCTTCCCCACCTTCTTCTGCAAGAGCTAATAATTTCTACGTTATTTCCAGGTATTGCTTATCTGACTGCGACATTCGTGACAACCTGGTTGATGTCACTGATCATCAACCTTGTATGGCATAAGACTCTCGTGTTGTCCCTTTTATTTATCCTATTCTTTGGATCTATTGAGATTATCTTCCTTTCGTCTTCTTGTATGAGAATCCCCAAAGGTGGATGGGTTCCTTTTGTGATTGCTGCACTCTTCTTGCTCATTATGTACGTGTGGCATTATGGGTGCAGGAAGAAGTATTTATATGATGCACATAACAAGGTTTCCATGAAATGGATACTAACACAGGGTCCCAGTCTTGGGATCATTAAGGTTCCTGGGATTGGCATTATATATACTGAATTGGCAACTGGAATCCCATCCATGTTCAGTCATTTCTTAACCAACTTACCAGCCTTTTATCAAGTGGTTGTCTTCGTCTGTGTTAAAACTGTTCCTGTTCCCTATGTACCCCATAAAGAACGGTATCTCATCGGCCGGATTGGTCCCAAATCTTACCGGATCTACCGCTGCATTGTCCGAAATGGCTACAAAGATGTTAATAACAGCGAAGATGATTTCGAAAATGATCTGGTGATGAGCATAGCAGAATTCATCCAACTGGAAGCTGAAGGTCCCCGAACTCTTGATGGCTCTGTGGATGGCCGGATGGCAGTTGTGAGGACATCTGAAAAGTTTGGAACTAGATTGCGAAGGTCAGAATCTGCATTCTTTGGAGAAAGCAGCAGCAGCAGCTCAAGTCCTGTGGCCTCTACGACTGTAAGTAGCAGCAAGTCAGCTTTACTGCAGAATTTGAAGTCTATGAATAGACAGGAATCAACCAATCTAAACCGAAAGCCGACGGTTCGTTTTGAGTTACTGAATACAAAATACAAGGATATACATGTCAAGAAAGAGCTCTTGGAGCTTGTGGAAGCTAAGCATGCTGAGGTAGCATACGTTGTCGGTCACTCGCATATCAAAGCAAAATGGAATTCATCATTCTTGAAAAAGTTTGCAGTCAATATGATGTACTCTTTCTTGCGTAAAAACTGCCGCGCCCCTTCCGTTGGCTTGAACATCCCTCACATTTGTTTGATTGAGGTTGGTATGACCTACCAAGTGTAGCAGAATCTACAGTTTTTATATGCCTCGAGTGTTTTTTGGTAGCCTAAGTTGCTTGGAGTTCTGTTTGTTTTTTTTTTTCCCCGACACCATGGGCAGTTGCTGTATGTTATAATTGTGGTGTTTGACAGACTTGTCTCTCTGCAATCTTCACATGGCAAATTGGTAGAGGGTGTAAGGCTGCAGTTGAATGCCAGATTTTGTTAAATTGATATTCTTTTCTTTTCTTTTTTTCATTTGTAGTATTAAATGTAGAACTACTGGTAATTGGGTTTGTCAAATATGCTCAAATCTTAGATCATGGAATGATCCTCCAGCTTCACACCATTTTTTTTTTTAATTTTCTGGATTGTTTTTGTTAAAATATGTTAAATGAATTAATTTATTCTGCGTGGATTTTTCCTTGCATAAGAAGGCAAGAATCAAGGAGCCATTGTTGGATCCGTGAACTCACAAAGCATGGCCTTTACTCAAAAAGTATTTTGCTTCAGCTACAAGAGTGGTCTTCACCTTAAGGAATTCATTTTCATGAGAGTTTGACTCGGGTTTTCAGGCAGTCTACTAAACATTGTCTTCCTCTTTCTCTGGGAATGGGACCCAATTCTAAAAACGAAGCTGTGAGAAAATAATATACAACTGTAAACTGAAAATTTTCCATATATGCATTTTAGGCACGTGTTAGTTTAATTGATTGAGTTCAAGGAAAACTGTCCTTCCGAGTTAACTTTAACCCAATTTGGAAGAGAGTTTGAGAATTTTCCCTGAAGTTTAGTTGGTTGAAACACAAAGCTTTTTATTTTATTTTTTATTATTATTTTTTTTAATAATAAAAAGAATTGATTGATGTGATATAAAGATGAAACACGTTTTAAATTTTTTATAAGAAAAAAGTAAAGAAAGTTGTTTGTTAATGTGAATAAAGGAATTTGACTTTTAGAGAAATGAAAAAGGAGGGAAAAAACTTGTTGCCAAACCACCGCTAAGTTTTGCACTCAATCATGAGTTTAGCTAAGTTTTATAATTGAGAAATGTTTTTTTTTTTTTTTTACATCTTTTGTACATTGTTGTCCATCAATTGAAATTTGTGAGGATCTTACAAATCTAATGATTAATTTGCAAGAGTGATTGACTGCAAATATAAAATATATATATATATATATATATATATATATATATATATAGCAAGTCTCTTTATAATTTCTGCTACCATTCTCCATTTTACACCATTTTAATAATAAGGAAAGGGCAAAATGTACCATTCAACTTATATTAGGTTATAAAGTACATAATCTAAAATTAGATAACCAATGGTTTTCAATGGCTCCAATACCTAATTAAATTACATTCATATAATTGAAGGTTATAAAAAAAAAAAAAAAAAAAAAAAAAAAAAAAAAGGTGTAAAGGTCATCTCACTTTATACCTCTTGTAATTAATGTGCGGTGTAATTTGTCTATCAAAAATAAACTCTCCTCGTATACGGACGTGGGAGCTAATTTAATTATTACCAAGTAGGCTAACACCTAACAAAAATATATTTGCTTTGACTAGCCAAAACAAAGGGGCATTTACACCTACCAAGATTGAAAAGGAAAAAAACATATAAAAAAAAAAAAAGGTTGAAAAGGAAAAAAAGAAAATAAAAAATAAAGCTATGTATTCTCTTTGTCCTTGCATAATCACGATTCACAGACGATGATCGACTACAATTTTCTGTTTGAATTACAGTTTATCTAATTTTAATTATGAGATATTTTAATAAAATTTACTTATATGAGATTCACTCGAACACAAAAACTCTATCGAAAACCGCTCTCAATTATCTGCATTCAAGGATCCGAATTGGCAAGGATCCCAATCCACGTAATCATTCCTATCATTTTATTCTAAAATGTTTATCCGTTACTAAAGAAAAAAAGCACTAATAATTTTCTTACTTCCCACCTTTTTCCAATTGTATTTCTTAAAAACCATGTGCTTTCGAATAAAATATTACTTAGATATAGAAGGAATGGTAAATACCAATTAAAATGAGGTCAGTTCTTACGTATTCTAAAATTATTATTATTTAAAAAAATAAAAAAAAATAAAAAATAAAAAAAAATAAAAAAAAAAAGCCATAACAACAACAATAATTCACGAGTTAAACGCCAATTCCCAAATTCCCCAATTCCCAAGCAACCAAAAATTTCTCCACCAGAAAAATATTTCACATTCCCATCTCACAACGGCATTTCAAATCCCGCTGTCCCCTTGAAAAACCCAAATCCCATTCTCCTTTTTCTCCCTCTTTCTTCTTTATGCAGCTGTTGGGAGCTTCTCTTTGATCCGCACTCACTATGTTGAGCTCTTCCTGTTCTCACTCTCTCACCCACCGCCCCTTCCTTCTCCCCCCTCTCTCTCGGATTAGGGTTTCCAACCGACCCGGAACTCTGTGCCCGAATACCCGAACTCTTCGGAGCTTTCAACCTCATTCGACCCTCTCAAAGAACGTAAGCAATTGTAAAGTTGTTAGTTTTTGTAATAAGTTTGCGTACCCTTTTGTTTATTTTTTCAATATCTGTTTGGGTTGGTGAATTGAATGCCTGATTAGCGTTTAGCTCTGTTTGACTGCTGAGAAAATACTGGAAAATGAAGAAGATGAAAAAAATTCTAAATTTTAAGTATTCCTAAAGACTTGTATATGGCTTGGTTGAACATAGGTTTAGTTATTGTTTAAGTTTTGGTGAATTGAACTCTATGCCCGAATACCAAAACTTTCCGGAGCTTTAAATCTCATTCGACCCTCCCGAAAAACATTAGAGCAATTGTGAAGTTGTATTTTTTTTTCTATGAAATTAGATACCCTTTTGTTTATATTTTTCAATATCTGTGTTATTTTTGGTGAATTGAATGTCTGATTACCGTTTAGCTGTTTGGTTGCTCAGAAAATACTGGAAAAGGTCAAAAATAAATGCTAACTTTCAATTTTTGCTATAGACTTGTATATGGCTTCGTTGAGTTTAGGGTTAGTTATTGTTTAATTTTTGTTGAATGAATGTCTAATTCATGTTTATCCCTATTTGGTCGCTGAGTAAACACACACACACACAAGCTAAATTTTAAGTCTTATCAAAGACTTTTGTATGGATTGGTTGAGGTAAGCTTTAGTTACTGTTTTGAAACATTGGGATTACTTGTTATTGATATTTTGGATATGAATTAAGTAACTCAGAGTTCATTTTTGTTAACTTTTTTGTGTTTATATTTATTGAGAGTGCTGGGTTGCTTAGACTTTTCTTTTTGCTAGATTATTTTGCAGAGATTGAAAATATCATGCTTTAGGCATGAAGATTTTGCTTCAGAACCCCCAAAGACTGAATTTGTTGAACATTATCTGCCTGAGGAGTCGGTGAATTCAGAAAATGATAATTCGAGTGCCAGTAAAAGAGATTGGACATCGAGTCTTCGGGAGGTAATACCTTCTTTTATGATTCATCCTATATTATGGTTGTCTGATGTCATTCTTTATTTTCTGGCTTATGTATGTGCTTTGAATGGTTTAGTGTTTGAGATATGTAGAAGAACTAAATATTCACTGGCTAATTGGACAAAGAGATCTTTATTAGAAAGTAAATCTAAGAGTTATTAGCTTTATAGCAATGTTGTTGTAACTTAGTATTGAGAAGTTGGTTTGGTTCATTGTTCCCTGAATTTGTGAGGCAGTTGGTGTTTGTACTGAAGCTGCTCTTAGATCTGAAGTTGTAGAGTTTTCCCTACAGTTTGTAAGTTAATTGACTTCTTGACCAACCATGCTTGGTAATAATATATTTTCATGTGGTATACTAAACCTTGAATGGATTCAGCGACATAGGCTACAGGAAATAGTTGTGTATGGGATTGGAATTTTGATACAAAATTTATTATGTGGATTTGCATGACAGCTATGCTTTATATGGTTGCCTGGAAATTGAAGGAAATGAAAAGAAAAAGTTGTTTCTCATATTTCCACTGTAACGCCAAGATGTTGCTAAAATGAATTTTTATGTTTTTTTCCTTTTGCCATCACTTTCAAAGTAATTTGATGGTGAGCTTTGACCTTATATCCGGAAAGGGGAATAAAAATTTACTTTTTGACTAGGAAATAGTTTTGGTTGTGCTGCAATAACCTATTTTTGCTGATTATGAAGTTGTAAACATATGCCATATTTGTTAGGATACACCAAGGAGTTCACTAAGTGGCTTGATTAATTTGCAGGCTGCAAATGCAGTGTTTAGGGTGATTGGGAGCCAGTGGACTGTACCTTGGACGGCAGAGACCATACTGCAGGTTATGCTTCTTTGGATTGCTGCGTTTTGGTTTATAGGCTCATGGATGATTCCATTTGTGGCCCATGTAGCAGGTTTCAACAAGGAATCTCTGACTCATAGAGGACAAGCTTTATTCAGCCTCATAACCGATGTAACTGAAGGCCTTGCCGGAATTGCAATCCTTCATCGATGCCTGTCTAGGTTTCGGCCACTTCCACCTGATTGGTTTAAGTTTAGTCTGAAAGGGAACTGGCATGCTGATGTCATTCTGGGATGCTTAATGTTTCCGTTGGTCAACCGGGTCTCACTATTCAACCTTAACCTACTGCCTCTTTTGCCTTCTACACCTGGCACCCTCTCAAGCGTTGAGCAGTCAATTATGGCTCGGGATCCTGTGGCAATGGCGTTATATGCGGTAGTAGTTTCAATTTGTGCTCCAGTCTGGGAGGAAATAGTGTTCCGCGGTTTCCTTCTTCCTTCCTTGACCAAGTACATGCCTGTATGGTGTGCAATACTGGTGAGCTCAGTCGTCTTTGCTCTAGCACATTTTAATGTACAGAGGATGCTACCGCTTATTTTTCTTGGGATGGTAATGGGTGTTATTTTCACACGGTCAAGGAATCTATTACCATCAATGCTCTTGCATAGCCTTTGGAACGGATTTGTGTTCTTAGATTTAATGAAATAGCTTCTCAAAGTTGTACTTAATATATAGTTGAGTGATGGGTCAAATCCATTATCAATGGAAGCACAACTTCAGGCTGATTCCAGGGGCTGCAATTCTTCCGAGGACCAGATTACGCCCCCCATATACATACAAGGATGGATGGATGCAATTCTTCCACCAGCTGAATGCAAGAGAGAGAGAGAGAGAGAGAGAGAGAGAGAGTATCAGGTATTGGGGGTGACGAGCTTTTCCATCAAATCTTGTATTTTGAGAGCATCAATTCACTGCATTGTTCATGTCTCTGATGACATACAGGCTATAAGGTCAAAAACAGAGAATGTGAACAATCATTTTCCGCAAAGGATCGTGCATTTCCAGCAATGTGAAACTTGGTTGTAAATTTCTCTGATGAGCTTGAGCTATGTGCTTGTGTGTGTCGTTTACATTTTGGGAATTAAATTAAAAATAAAAAAAATAAAAATAAAAATGTGCCGGCGAAATAGGATTCTGATGAGGAACACAGCTACGAACAACAAACTCACCAACTTTACAATTAAGCATCTGCTATCAACAACACACTGTCTAAAACTAAACAACGCTATTTTTGCAACAAAGAATATTATCTGATGGATAGTCCCAATTGGCACCAGCCATTAATTGATTTCTCACTTCCCAACCGATATTCTTAAAATCTGTTCTCAGCGTTTTTAGTACACTCACAGAACATTAATGTCGAGCCAGATTAATTTACTCAAGCTCCAGATATGAATCCTCTCTCACTCGAAAAAAAAAAAAAAATCAACTTAAATATTATGCAGTTTGTTAAAGGAAAATGTCAGAAGTGGGATTTGAACCCACGCCCTCTCACGAAGACCAGAACTTGAGTCTGGCGCCTTAGACCACTCGGCCATCCTGACTGGTTTGTTGTTAGCAAACTAATGAGTAATGAAAACTGTTTAAATCGACAAAAGCGACTTGAATTCATTTTCAGTAACATTTTTTTGATTTTTGGGATCTCTTTATTAGGATCCTTGTGAACAATGATTGAAAAACATGTATTTAAATATCTTTAGAGACTATCTCACAAATCTCTCAAAGAAACGAATACATATATATGCTTTGAAAGAAGTGCATGTCAAATTAACCTAAAACAGTGGAGTCAACGGTGGCTTTTTTCAACTGCCTAAGGTGGTGCTATTAGCCGTGATAGCATAGGCCTATCTAAGAGGCTCAAAACACCAAAATAGGTCCAAAAAACTCATGCCTAACATGCAGTTACCATGGTGTGGTTTGGGCATAAATAACCGCTAACCAGCATTTACTCAAAACTGCTAATCGCCTAAGACAATGCGGTTAAAAGCAATAACCTCTAGCTATTACCGCATGTACAACCCTAATTCAAACAACTTAATAACAGAATCATCATCCCAATATTTGTGGTTTTGATAGCTTGGTTGTAGCATGATTTGACAAGAACATGCCACAACCAAGTAATCCAGATGTACATTATTTTGCATTTTATATAATTTTTTCACAATTTTTACCTAAATTATCAATTTGGACAAAAAAAAAAAACAAAAAAATTGTTGGAGATTCAAATTCAAGGCTAAGGGCATACAGCATACATGTCCCAGACAACTTAAGACGTGAGAGTCACCTATTTAAGACAAGTGAAATTCCCTAGGGGTGCAAAGGCGGTTACGGTTAGCGGTTAGTGGCAATAACCGCTAACCGTAACCGCCCTAGCGGTTAGTAAATTTCACTAACCGCAACCGCTAACCGCTTAGCGGTTAATGGTTAGCGGTTAGCGGCCGGTTAACGGTTAGTGAAATAGATAACCGCCCGCTAACCGCTTTTTTTAAAATTGGACTTTTTTTTTTGGCTTTTTTTTACCCTCATTTTTTTTTCTTGTATTTTTAATATCTTCTTGGGCCCAATTGCTATAAAAAGAGCCCATATTGAAAAATCAAAAATATTTGACCAAAAATTTACAGTTACTTGTACTTAAAAAAAATTTCCTTAAATATTAAATCTCGTTAACTTTTAAAAAAAAAAAAAAAAAATCAACACAATATACAAAAAAAAGTTCAGAATTTAGATAACTGTCACAACATATAAAAAAAAATATATAAAAAAAGTTCAACACAAAACATATAAAATAAGTTCAAATAAAACATTAAATGATACAAATAAAACATTAAAACTTCATCAATCCTCTCATTTGGTCCTCTAGCAAATCCTGTGGGCATCAAAAGAAGAAAAGTTATAATATTAAACATAATAATATTAAGGCACAAGCATGTACACATATCAAAACGTGCTTAACATAATTGTATTGTAATTAAAATACTATGACAATTCAAAAAATAATAACCTTCGTTACTAACAAACCTCTAGGCAAAAGATGAAGCAGCACTTGAACTTGAAGGTTGAATCACATCTATGAATAAATAATTAGAATAAATTAATAAATAATGAAAACTAAATGAAGTAGCAAATAACTAATTTATAAACATTTACCTAACTCATCAAATTCTGCCAAAAACACCTCCAACTCGGCATTGCTTAGGCGGTTCTTTATCCAGTCGTGTGTGCAAATCAAGGCTTCAGCGGTAAGTGGAGACAATGAACTCCTAAAGCAATCCAATACACGTCCACTGGTGCTAAATGCGGATTCAGAAGCAACTGTGGAAATATGAATGGCAAATACATCACGAGCTATCTCTGCGAGGGTAGGGTATTTGGACGCATTAACCTTCCACCAACCTAAAATATCAAAATCTTTTATTGTTTTTTCACACTCATCCAATGAATACCGATCAAACTCCGATTTACATGCCAAATCATCCTCTTCCTCAAGATCTCATTAAATTATATCATATGATTCATATAATTAATTATTTAAATTCTTATCATATTTACTTATAATCTTTTTTCTTTGAATTGAACTTAATATCTAATGGTAAATGGTAATGTTCAAACTCCTAAATCCTAAATTCCTAAAGTATCTAATAATGCTTTAATTAAATTGTAGACTTGTAGTTATAAGTAATATATTGTTTAATTCAATTGAATCAATTGTGATTATCATTGTACATGATCAAGTGATTATATGATATATAATCACTTGATCAAGTGATTATATGATATAATGATCAAGTGACCTTAATACTCAAATGATTGTGATTTAATGATCAAGTGATTATATGATATAATCATATAAATTATAGTGATAATATATTAATACTCAAATTGTGATTTAATTATTTTAAAAAAAAATTGTGATTTAATGATCAAGTGATTATGTTATATGTATAAATATTTTTATAATTATAATTATAAAAATATATTATATAAAAAGGCGGTTAGCGGTTAGCGGTTACGGTTAGTAGACCCAATAACCGCTAGGCGGTTATGGCGGTTAGGCGGTTAGGCGGTTGGCGGTTATAGCGGTTAGCGGTTAACGGGCGGTTTTTAACCGCCCGCCTTTGCACCCCTAATTCCCAACTCTTTGTCTTAAACTACTCAAATTTTCATAGAATTTTCATCCCATATTTGTGGCTTTGTTAGCTGGATGTAGCATGATCTGACATGAAATATATATGCATGGAGATTCTCTACAATTTTCTGATTTGGCAAGGGCAGCTTTTGGGCTACCCAATGTGGGCAAGTTGATGTAATTGAAGAGTTTTTGTCTTCTTTACATAGCCCTGTGGGCAAGTTTCTGCGATCACAATTTTCTCAATTTCTCAGAGACTATCATCACCTTTGTTTTTTAGTGTCATTGTGGGCACTGGGCACACCTGAGGTCGAGGATTTGCCGTCACCGAGGAGTGCATGTGCATGTGAGGCTGCTCTTGTCTCTGAAAAGTCATGTTAGCTTATGCAGCACACTCTTTCTTTCTTTTTTGTGGGATATCATATCAAAAGAATCTGATCGAGACCCTTTTTCTAATATCTTGAAACTCAATGATTTTTTTTTTTTTTTCTTTTGAATAATCCTCGTTTGGGATGATCACCAGCTTCAATGGACAAGTGGATTGAGATCAGCTTCAAAACCAAAAAATTAAAAATTAAAAATTAAAAATTAAAATTAATATTGGATGGTCTATTTCATAATAAATAAATAAACTTTGGGGACCGAAGCTTGGGGGCTACTAGTTCGGTTCCGGCCACGGACCCTTAATTAAAATATTACCTTATTTATTTCTCTCATCAAGAAATAAAATTTGATTTCAATTAAAATTCCATAACTAATTTTCTTATGATGAATGCATCTGCATTCATTTTTCTTAGTATATATTGATAATAAAAACCATTTTTTATGACATCCTAGATGGTGATGGAGTTGCAGGGATAATTTTGTTTATATGCTGCCCAAGCCAAAACTATCTCTGCTTCCATTGCGTTCATGTTTTCCCAAAAACCATAAGCTCTAGCCTCTAGGATATTGTCCTAGCTCAGTCCAACTTGCTAGCTCTCCTATGACACCTCAGAAATATCTCACTTTAGAAAGATGGATTGCTCCTGTCATATTGAATGGGTGAATTATAAAGTATGCATCAATGTGCCATTTCACATTGATTTTTTTTTTTTTTTTTTTTTGAATTAAAAGGGTAGGAGAGGACTACCAATTGTGGCTGCTTTACATGAGCCTTATCAAAGTAGTACACACCCGCTCGAAATTGCTCAAGAGGGGCTTAGACTGTGAAAAATCGCAGGTGCTCCTTCAAAACCAATTGAATCATAATCTGATCCAGCCCCACCAGGATATCAATAGATCCCAATTAAGGTGGCTAACAATAATCAAAAGTGAGCGATTCTCATTGCGAGAACTTGTTCCCTAGTGCGTGCCTAACCACATGAGGATTGCTTTGAGACCACTGACCACCGCCACTGGTGGTTTCTACAATGAATATTTACCAAGTAATATATATATATATATATATATATATATATATATATATATATATATATATATATATATATATATATATATATCGTGCTTTAGTACACTTGTCAAGGTAAAGTGTAGATATAGGTAACGTTTTTCCAGGATCGTTAGGTGACGATGCAATTTTGTAAACCTGAGTAGGTATCCTTAAAGTGATAGTAAAGACTGGCATGATTTATTTGGTGAGATTAATTGGTTTCTGTCCACATCTTCTTATATATGCCCACTTTCTCTCCCACTGCATCAAGAAGTAAGCTTTAGCCAAAAAAAGTCATTGTATTAGATATTAACTTCTATTTCTTGAACAAAGGGTGGCCAGACAAATACCTAAACTCTTTATTCCTTTGCTCTCTCACCTATTCAATTTTATTGGTGCGAAAGGATTTTTGAAAAGATTTTTCAAATGCCTTTATATGCATTGGTAATGCACTAAGATACTGTGGCCCTGCGTGTATCCCACATATCAATTTGATGTGTGACACATATTGGGAAAGAAGATAAACATACACAATTTGGCAAAAGCTAGGGTTTTGCCGGCACTAAAATGGCACTTAGATATTGCTAAAGTATTAATTAAATTATTAAATTTATAATTTTTTATTAGTTTAAATTTTTGAAATAAGTGATGATTTAACGTGACTTTATAGTAGAGGTACACAGTTCAAACTCTGACTCCATAATTTATTTTAATATTAATTAAATAATTAAATTCGTTATTTCCTTTTAGTTTCAGCTTTTGAAATAAATGGTAATTTAACATATATCCCACGAGTTAAAGTGTCACTTCTAGCTTTTCAAGTTCGTGATCACTTCATCAAGGCCGGTTATGTTAAACTTACAGAATTTTAAACGGAATCATCAATAACATGATTCAGAAATATGTCATTTCCACGTGAGTAATCTTATCTCACAACTACCTCATAATGTTAGTTTGACGATCTCAATCAACGCTCGGATCAATACTTATTAAAAAAAAAAATCAAATGTTGGTTGATACTGCCACATCAACAATATTACAAGATAAAAATATGGTTTATAACATTACCTTTTGCACGTTGTAACCACCTATAACGTAGAATGTCTTACGTACTTAGAATGCCTAGAAATATAATATTTTGTGTTTTAAATTATTTGTTAATTTCTTTAACCTGATAACATAAAACAAAAGACAAAATACAAAGTGATTAACAACATAATCCCATAATGTCAAAATGTCAAAATCAGAAGGAAAATGTTTCATTATTTGACAACATAGTACTCCTACTAGGTCCAACCATTTCTCCATAAGCTCAACATCTCTAGAACATCACCAAGAAATTAAACAGCCACCACTAATTAATATCTTAATACTCCCATGATATTTAATTATTCGTATGTTAATAAAGTGCCTTTTGCAAATGTAGGTTTCTTTCGCAAAGTAGCTTTACTTATTTGAGATAAGCACAAGCAATATCAAATAGTGTAAAATACCAACATCGATCAAGACGCCTAAGAAAAACAAAAATTGCTTGTATTTGCACTCATAAGCTTTAAGAAAAGAAAGAGATGGGAAGAAGCACCAAACCCCACTTTGGCCAATATCCAGCAATTGTTTCTTATGAATTGTCATTGGAGAGATGATGCCACAAAGTTTGGACTATTATCAACCACAGGGCAGATTAATGTATTAGGATTCACAGCAATTATCTGTTGAATGGTTAGTAATTTGAACAGATAATATGAGAGATTCCATATAAAACTTAAATGGTTTAAAATTTATCTAAGTAGATCATAAATATCATATAAAATTTCTCACATTATTCCATGGCAGAGGGTTAAGGGTTGAGAGTAATCTGGATTCATTGAAACTCTTAGGAAAATTACAGTTTTTGAAATTTCAGATATAAGCTATCCATTTGCTATTCAATGGTCATTGTTATGCCACGTAGGAACACGTGGCAAAACAATGACCCTTGAATGAAAAATGGATGACCTAAATTTAAAATTTCAGCAAATGAAATAGAATTTAAGTAGATCCCTGTCTCCAAATCACAATCCAGCTGTACAGAGGATTTGCAATTGGGCAAACTCTGCCTGCCATTTTTGGCAGGGCAACAGCCTAGAGATTCACCGGTGCATGCACTATAACGATTTTTTAGCACTATTATTTTTAAAATAAAAAATATAAAATAAAATAAGAATAAAATAGGAGAGGCCATGGCCTCCTTTTGATTTTGGAATTTTTCATTGATATATATATATATATATATATATATATATATATATATATATGGGCCAAAAAGTTTGACTTGGCCCTATTAAAATAAAAAATCTCCATACCCAAAACGGGAACAGCCCATAACCCATTTGACTACACACAAATAATAAGAAAAAAAAAAATGAGCATTTTTAAACATAAATATTATTAAAGTTAGGCTTCACAAAAAATTTAAAGATATGTTTTTAATTGACTATTCTATAATGTCTTACATCAAAAGAAAAAATGCTATGAGATTTAGTCCAGATTTAATCATAGTTGATTTTCGATACTTAAAAGAATGCTAAGTTCATTTTGATAAGTGATTGAGTTAACAATTAAAATATATTAAGAAATAATTATTTTGTGTCTTTTATTTGTTTATATGTTGTTAAAATTGAATAAATCTTAATATATTTCTCATCTCTCCTTAATAAGAATTTCTAGTTCGCTCAATGTTAAAAGGACCAATCAAATTATAATTATTGAAACTCGTTAAAATTAGTTATATAATCAAATCTAATAGAGTAAGGAACTACCGTGAAAATTAATAACCATAAACACCTTTATAATTTACCAGAATTTGGTATTAATATCTTTCACTTTTGTGGGATTGAACCCGATGTGCATAGCTATTATTGACTAATATTTGTTATAAAGAGTAATATTATTTAGTAAATTATTATATGATTATCCTATGAAAATTATGTTTTTTTATAATAAATTTAAATTTAGAATCTCTGTTTTATTTATATTTTAACTTAATAATTAATGTCTAAAAAATTTAAGTCGATAAAAAACAATAAATTTAATTATTTACTTAAATCTTTTAAGGCCTGTTTAGACGGTTTGATCACAACGTTGGCTTTCTTCTTTAATTTTCGGGGTTAAATACTCCATACCCCTCTAGGGTTTCTTAACTTTATTTTTTTTCTCCCTGTGGTTTTATTTTTATCACAGGAGGTCTCTGTGGTTTTGATAAGTGATCAAATTAGTTCATCTGTTAGTTGACCGTTATGCCTGACACGTGGACCAATCAGACGTCGACACGTGGCACATATTTAATTTTTTTAAAAAAAAAAAATTTAAAAATGTATTTTTTTTAAATTAAAAAAATGTATTTAAAAAAAAAAAAAAAAAAAAAAAAAAAAAAAGGAAAAAAATTGGGGGTGGCTCTTGGCCATTTGGGGGTGGCTCGGCCACCCCCAAATGGCCAAGAGCCACACCCAATTTTTTTTCCGTTTCTTTTTTTCTTTTTTCTTTTTTTTTTAAAAAAAATAAATAAATAATTTTTTTTTTTAATTTAAAAAAAATATACATTTTTTTATTTTTTTTAAAAAAATTAAATATGTGTCACGTGTCGACGTCTAATTAGTCCACGTGTCAATCCTAACGGTCAACTAACGGATGGACTAACTTAGTCACTTATCAAAACCATATGGACTTTCTATGATAAAAATGAAATCACAGAAAAAAAAAATAATAAATAAAGTTAAAAAACCCTAGGGAGTACGGAGTATTTAACTCTAATTTTCGATAAAAAGGCAAACATGAAAAAAAAACAAAAAATAAAAACAAAAACAAAAAAACTGGGACTGCTTTTACTGTCGGCTGTCCATCCCACTTGCATCTGTGCCGTCCCAACGTCAGCAGCTCTGTGGGTCCCATTATTGACGGTGCAGATACTTCTGAGCACGTCCAGTTACTCTGCACTGGTGGATCCTAAAGGCGTATTAAAGGCTTAAAGCTTATCCGATTCGCATTTCCGCGCCATCAGGCAACTGTTTTGTTCACGACAGTCTGCAAATATGTTATTCAATAATAAAATTCTTACAAATTTTAATTAAACAATTCAACTCAATATTTACACTTCTCTAATATAAAATCCCTTTTTGATTTATTTTTTATTTTTTATTTTAATTTTGACTCAAAACAGCAGGTGTTTATCTACATCACTCTACATAAGGCAAGAGTTTTTTATATAATACAATATAAAAATCAGAATAGTTCAATTTAAAAATAAATAAATAAATCATTACATAAACAAAGTTTAGTTATTATTTTTAAATAATTAATTAAAAATTTTATTATATCAATATTTATTAAAGAGAGGTATACATTTATTGTTTTTTTTTTTTTTTTTCAAGACCCAAGTTTTTAACTTTTTTTTTTTAATTTTAAAAATCAAGTTTTTTAATCTTTTTTCAATCCAAAATTTTAGTTAACATTTCGTCAATTTTAAATGATAATTATTTTTTTCCTTTCTATTTATTTTAAATGATAATCCCTCTTCATTCCTTCTTCTCTATCTTGGATTTTAAATATATTTACAAATTTTCATTATAATTTTGTCCAAATTAAGAGAAGATGCTAAATGAGACAAATAGAAAGTGCTGATAATTCGGAGGAATATTGTTATTTTTAAAAAATTTAGTGGGGTGATTGCAATTAGTGTAAAAAATAATAATAATAATAATAATAATAATAATAAAAGCTTCAACGAGTCGTCAAGGCTACAATCCCGTAAACTGTCAAACCGGAACAAAACCCCTCAAAATCATGCCACGTAATAAACTTTGGAATCTCTCCGTATTTTGTCTTTAAAAACTCAAACCCCGAAGGAGACACCTGAGAAAGCGGGAACACGCTCCACCACCGGCTCTCTCTCTCTCTCTTTCTCTCTTGCCGCTTCACTCCCTCCCTCGCTCGCTCGCTCACTCACTCATTCAACCACTCTTCGGCCGGCTGGCAGGCCGACGACTCCTATAAATACCCTAAGATCCGCTCCTTTCGCTCCCTATTAATACTCCACCACTTAAAAGACCAAAAGAGAAAATACAAACAAAGAATTTCAATCAGATAAAGAGAGAAAATAGGTTGAGCAAAATCGGCTAGATCGGAGATACTTCAATCCCTTGTCCGAATCAATAACACGAAAACCAAAATTTCTGCTTTCTGAGCTTTATTTTAATTTTTCTCTTTTGATCGTTTTTGTGCTCTGTTTTTGGTTACATGATCTCAAAAGTTTTCCTGCGTCTGGCTGTGAATTCGGTGTTTAAATGGAACAGAAAAGCATATTGTTATGAGCGTGGAATCTCAAATCTTCGTGTGTAGCGGTTAATTATAATCGTCGTAAGAACTTTGCGTTTTTGTGTTAGATCCTGTTTGGTTACAAGATCTGGTTTTTTTTTTTTTTTTTTGGTCATTTGGCTGTGGAATTCGGTCATAAATGGAGCAGAAAAGCGTATGGTTATCGGCGTTGAGTGTAGGGGTGGGAGTGGGATTGGGGCTCGGGTTGGCTTCCGGTCAGACCGTGAGCAACTGGACCGGAGCCGGTTCGGTTTCTAGCGGCGTTACTCTGGAGAGAATGGAGCAGGAGATGCTCCGGCTGATAGTTGACGGCAGAGAAAGCAAGGTCACCTTCGACCAGTTTCCGTACTACCTCAGGTGACTCTAATATTCCTCCTTATTTCCCACTTTCTCTGTTTCCATTTTCATCTTTGATTTTTTTTTTTTTTTTTTTTTCCTAAAGATTTTTAATGCTTTTTCCTTTTTCTACGTTAAGGTTTTGCTTGTAGTGGTTAATTCAAGTAATTAGTTACGAAATTAATAGCGTTATTTTGTACATAGATTCGATTTTTATCGTGATCACTGATCACTTATATAATTATGTTCGAGCTAATGTAAATTAATGAACTATTCAGATATTAATCTTATTTATCATTGATTTTATTAATTGAATTTGGAACGAGTCTAAGTGATATTTAGAATTTCATCGTAGTGATGGAAATAAATTGATGCACAAATTATATGCAAATGCTAGTATATTAGGAGTATTAGGCTAAGGTATAAAGAATAAAATATTATGGATATTTTTCTACGTGTTTTTCCGTGAAATCATTGAGTAGATATTTTTTAAAATATTTTGTAAATGAAATATTGTGACTCCGTTTGCAGTGGACTCACACTATTTCTCTTAAAATCAACTTTTAATATTTTTATGTTTTACATCACATCAAATATTTTTTATTATCATTTAAATAAAAAAATCACTGCACATTCTAGTGCCTGCCTTCTTTTTTCAGTGACTGTACAGGATATGGAGCACCATGTAATAAAAGGAGTATTAATAACGGGCCTGTAGGGATTTTGTGGGGGCATTCTTGCATCAAAATTTTATAGCGTTGTTTACTTTTAAGTCTGATCCAGAATCTGTCGGTCACGTGCAGCGCTGGCCTTGCTTTTGTTCCATATATTTATTCTTCTATTATTATACTGTGTTTGGGCTTTGGAACTTGGATAGTTTACCTTCCCAATATAATAATTGCCCTGCTGCCAAAATTGGTGTGTGGTAGCAAGGAATTATTCTATTTTTAGAAGCTGTCGTTGTGGTCTCTACCATTGAGATTTTTTTTTTTTAACTTTATATTTATGCCCAAACCTTCTATATATACAAGACATTTCCTAATAGCTTAATCTATTAAAATAAGTAGTGATTTAACATGATATTAGTGAAAAAGTTATAAGTCTATGTCATGTACCTACCATCTCAATTAATAAATATCACTTATTGAAGTAGAATTTAAGTCCATACGTAAGGAGAGTATTATAATATTAATTAAAATAATTAAATTTATAATTTCTTAGCAGCTTAAGCTTTTAGATTAAGTAATGATTTAACAATTTTAGTCACATTTTTGTACTTTTTTGGAGCATGCATGACTGGTTGATATATGATTTAAGTAACTGTGATATTAGGTGAGTCATAAGGAAGGGAAAGGATTCTTCTCCCTCAAACTGATGGTTAGTCTTCATTTTTTTTTTAAATATATATATATTAAAGTGAGTAACATGATGGATGTATAACATGGCATACCAGGATCTTATTTAAAATCTTTATCATTTTTGTTAAACAAGTGTTTTAGATTTTGTCGGGTCAACATTAACTTATACACTGATATGCGATAGGTGATACCAAACATCTCGGTTTCCCAACCTCGGTATCGCATTTCATATTCTTAGTGTTTTACAAATTAAATAGAATGGTAATTATCAGATGCATCAAGTACTTTTCTTTGCTCTGGCCCATTATCTAATCGTAAGATGACCCTACTAAAGTGATCACTAAGCTTAGTATTATCATGTAATCTTGTATGGTTATTATAAAAGTGAATGTATTATAAGAGCATCAGCTGCATGTAGGCAAGTGTTTGAACTGGGAAGCTCCACAATGTTGTCTCATGTCTGCGTCTGATGCTGGAATGCACTTGCTTAGTGGCGTCCTTTAATCAATTATGCAAATTCTTATGTTCTTATTTGGCCAATTGCAATGACAGTGAGCAGACACGGGTCTTGCTAACAAGTGCTGCCTACGTCCATTTGAAGCATGCTGATGTTTCTAAGTACATACGAAATCTTTCTCCTGCAAGTCGGGCTATTTTGCTCTCAGGGCCTGCAGGTTGGTTATCTGGACAATAAAATTTCCCTGATTTTGCTTCCATATATGATGTATTTAAAATTTTCAGACAAATAGTAATTTTTTTTTTTTTTGAAGAGCTTTACCAACAAATGCTTGCCAAGGCTTTAGCCCATTTCTTTGAAGCAAAGTTACTACTGTTAGATGTAACTGACTTTTCCTTGAAGGTGAGTATCTACAGTTGCAGTTGTGTTTGAATTTAACTTTTCTACAAATAGTTCTAATGGTTGGGTTTATACAGATTCAGAGCAAATATGGTAGTGCCAACAAAGAATCTGTAAGATTTCCCTAATTGATTCTGAGTGTGTTCTGGTGTGGTGTATGAATTGTGTTAAGTTCTCAATACTGTCATGATCCTCTACGATTGAACTTTGTGACAATTTGTTCTGATATGATTTGTGTGCATGATGAATTAAATATTTGACTTCCTTGTCTTTATTTTCTTCAATTGGTGATCTTGGTTTGTAGTCTTTTAAAAGGTCTACTTCAGAGTCAACACTGGAGCGATTGTCTGGCATATTTGGATCATTTTCAATCCTTCCACCAAGGGAGGAACCTAAAGGTATATATAATGAACAAGTGTTTCTTTTTATTCTGGTAAACCAAGGGTGGTGAATGATTTCTTATCATTTAATGTTAAACATTATGTACCTCACAGATTTGGTTCAATAGAACCACTGTTACATATAAATTAGTTGTCAATGAAGCTATATTTTCTGTGATATTTCATATTACTTTTGTGCCTAATTCTGTAATGCATATCCAACCCGTACAGCAACATGAGTAGCCCCAGCATATTCTCCCCCCCTCCCCCCCCACTCCCCAAAAAAATAATAATAATAATAATTTTACATGCGCCCCCCCCCCCCCCCCCCCCCCCCCCACACCAAAAATAAATAAATAAAGACTAAAAAAAGTCTACCCTAAACCCCCAAAAAAGTACATGACTTTTTAAGTCCAAGCCCAAGCTAGCCCTCCCAAAAACTCCAAAACAGTTATATGAAAAAGGCCTCTCACAACCTAATTCTTGAAATAAAAAAGTTCATGGATTTTTTAAGCCCAAACCTAAAAGCTCCTAAGCTAGCCACCAAAATTTCCAAAAAATAAAAATAAAAAATCCTTACGATGGCCCGGCCTCCTGAAAAATTAATTACATAGAATGGCCTCTCAAAACATAACATGACTTGTTTTTGACACTTAGCTAATCTCATTGTATTGTGTTATTTTGGCCGAGTTATAGATACAGTTAACTGCTTTAGATGTCCCTAGGCCCCCATATAGGTCACACCCACATTGACTCACAATACAAAACTTGCTAAATTGTTTGGTTGTCTAGGTGCTTTAATATTTGGGTGTAGCCATATAATTAAGTGAAAGCAACTACCAAGCCCCGTTCATGATATTGATTGTTTATTTTTTCTGTGGACAACATGATGGTTTTTATTTTTTTTGAAGCATATTATGTTAATTGTTGCTGTATTGGTCTTCTTGTTTTTTCTTTTCTTTTCTTTTTATAGGTTACTTCTTCAGGTTTTTTTTTTTTTTTTTTTAACAAAACAAAACAAAGAATTGGTTACCTAATCAATTTTTTGTCAAAGAAAAAATTCCGACATCAAAGTTTGTATTTTTTTTTAACTTGTGTACATATTTATGTCAATTTACTGGAAGAATAAGTAATATCAATTGCATGAGATAAAACAATTTACTAAGAAAAAATATAATATTATTTTATTAATTCGACCCTTTCCCCGTAGAAAAATTCTAGCTCCGTCACGGTGTGCGGCTCACATTGGTACAATTTTGACAATTACATCACAATGCCATACTTTCCCCGAGAAGTTTTGGGTTCCACGCATGACAAATGATTGTTTGGTAGTGTTGATTTCATTTTCTGCAAACATGCAGAACTGCAAAATCTGATAAGTTTAGTTGCTAGGATATATTTGTTACCATATTTAGGTAGTCTATAACATGTATATTGATATTATCGTGCTTGACTCAATCAGGATATATATATCATATATTCTATGATTCTGATATTATGTTGTAGCTCTGACCAAAGAAGTTTATTATCAGGTACATTACGGAGGCAAAGCAGTGGGGCGGATATCAGATCAAGGTATTCTAGGGTAGATGTCCTTATGGATGACAAAGTTCCCTCTTTGTATTTCTTTGTATTTTTAATTATTATTTTGTTCACTAGTTGCAGGCCAACAGAAGGTTCTTCTTATCCTCCTAAACTTCGTAGGAATGCCTCTGCTTCAGCTAATATCAGCAACCTCACTTTGCAAAGCACTCCTACAAATCCAGGTTTTCTGAACAAAGAGATTTATTTATTAAAGATTGCAGATCATTATGTGGTTATACAAGAAAGTGAAAGGAACAATGTAGTTTGTCATGTATGAAACAAACATTGTATTGAACTATTGATGCAATGCATTAATACGAAGTCATGCTTTGTGATGCATACTTTAATCCTAGAATGTCCATTTAACAATGTGCAATCTTTAATTTTCTAGCTCCTCTCAAGCGCACAAGCAGCTGGTCCTTTGATGAGAAGCTTCTTATACAGTCTCTCTACAAGGTACTGTCTTTTTGTTGTGAATTACAGCAGCAAGTCAAGGACCACCTGCTACCATGTACTTGCTTATGATTATTTAGTTAGGCTGTAGGTTTGAATCCTGACTCGTTACCTCATGAAGATATTGATAGGTGGAAATCCATTGTGGAATTCTTTTGCAGGTTTTGGTTTTTGTGTCAAAAACCACTCCCATTGTGCTATATCTTAGGGATATTGATAACTTCTTGTTTAGATCACGAAGGACATGTAACTTGTTCCAGAAAATGTTGGAGAAACTGTCTGGATCAGTGCTGATCCTTGGTTCACGAATTGTGAATCATGACAATGACTTAGGAGATGTGGATGAGAGGGTTACTGCTCTCTTCCCTTACAATATTGAGATCAGACCCCCGGAAGATGAATCCCATCTTGTCAGCTGGAAATCTCAATTGGAGGAGGATATGAAGATGATCCAGGTTCAGGATAACAGAATCCACATCATGGAAGTACTTACATCAAATGATCTTGATTGTGAAGATCTGGATACAATCTGTATGACAGACACTATGGTTCTTAGTAACTATATAGAAGAGATTGTGGTATCAGCAATTTCTTATCATTTAATGAATAACAAAGATCCTGATTACAGGAATGGAAAACTTGTTATATCATCTGATAGGTAAGATTAGCAATTTTAATGGTGTCCCAACGATTTAGGCTCTATGTACTTACACGTTGCTCTGGAACAGTTTGTCCCATGGATTGAGTATCTTCCACGAAGGGAAATCCAGTGGCAAAGATACGTTAAAGTTGGAAGCACAAGCTGAAACATCTAAGGTCCGTTGGACTTCATGTTTGTTTGTGAAGTTTAGGAATAACAGATGTGGTATAAAACCAGACTAACCAGTATGATCTGTTTCTGCTTCTTTTGCACTAATTACAGAATGCAGTAGGGGAAGCGGCTGTAGGCATGAAGCCAGAAACAAAGGCTGAAAGCACAGGTCCTGAACACAAAAGTGAAGTTGCATCAGCTTCAGTGCCAAAGACGGATGGCAATAATTCAGTTCCATCAACAAAAGCTCCAGTAAGGCTTTTCTTTCTTTCTTTCTTTCTTTCTTTCTTTTTTCCATTTTTTCCTTTTCTGTGTGTGTTTTTTTTTCTTTATATATATTTAGAAATTGTGGCTGATTTATAGAAAACCTACACACCTGCACGCATGTGTACACAACAAACTCTCTCTAGGACAAAATTGTGAAACCCCAAATACTTGTATTAAGAACATAAGGTATTCGGAGAATACATTTAGTTGTATAATAGTAATCAATTTTACATTGTGTATAATTTTCTCATTGACTACTTTCTGTGAATATTTATATTGAAGTTTTTCTGAAATTCACTTCCTAACAGGAACCTGACAATGAATTTGAGAAACGCATTAGGCCAGAGGTTATACCAGCAAATGAGATTGATGTAACCTTTGCTGATATTGGTGCCTTAGACGATATCAAAGAGTCCCTTCAGGAACTAGTAATGCTCCCTCTTCGAAGACCAGAACTCTTCACCGGAGGCCTTTTAAAACCTTGCAGGGGAATATTGCTATTTGGGCCCCCTGGCACCGGGAAGACAATGATGGCTAAGGCCATTGCCAAGGAGGCCGGAGCAAGCTTCATAAACGTATCCATGTCTACTATCACTTCTAAATGGTTTGGTGAAGATGAGAAGAACGTTCGAGCTTTATTCACACTGGCAGCCAAGGTCTCTCCGACTATTATATTTGTGGATGAGGTTGATAGCATGCTTGGGCAGCGGACCAGAGTTGGAGAGCATGAAGCCATGCGGAAGATAAAGAATGAGTTCATGACTCACTGGGATGGGCTCTTGACAAAACCGGGTGAGCGCATTCTTGTTCTTGCTGCAACAAACAGGCCATTTGACCTTGATGAAGCAATTATTAGGCGCTTTGAACGGAGGTACATCTACATACTTGGTGACTTGTATGGTTTTGCCATTAGACTCCTTACCTGCCAATATAAAGTCACATTTTTGCATTACCATTCTAAATTTGCTTTAAGAATGCTATTTTACAGCTGTGAGAACAATCTCATTACACCGAAGATTGCAGTGCTAAATATAGGTCATTTTTGTAGAATAATGTTACTGTTATTGGCATGAAAGCCAATTTTCTCTACATTTGATTTCCCAATGAAAGTAGCTATCAAGCCACTTAAACAATACTTCAACTTATCTTCATAAGATTTTACTGGTGAATATGGACCCAACAGATATACTAATGAATCTACAATTTCTCTGAGAATCATTTCTGCCTAAAGTGATGTCTACTTCAATGCACAGAATTTTGGTGGGATTGCCATCCGTGGAGAATAGGGAAATGATATTGAGAACTCTCTTGGCAAAGGAAAAGGTGGAAGAAGGACTAGACTTTAAGGAGCTAGCATCTATGACAGACGGATATACAGGAAGTGATCTGAAGGTTTGCATTTAATAAAAGCTTTGATTTTTTTATTTGTAATCAGGTGTTGTTAACTAGGTGCAACTGTTTGAAACAGAACTTGTGTACGACAGCTGCTTATCGGCCAGTTAGAGAGCTAATACAGCAAGAGAGACTGAAGGATTTGGTAAGTGTAGCATCCATTTTAATTCTACTACCTAAATGCTTCATAGAGTAATTTCAATGTAGATTCTACTTCTGAACTCTTTTTTGCAGGAGAAAAAGCAGAGAGCTGCAGAAGGGAAAGAAGTCCAATCTAAAGATTCAGGAGGTGCTTCAGACACAAAAGAACGTCAGGAGGAAAGAGTAATTACCCTTAGGCCATTGAATATGGAAGACTTGAGGCTAGCAAAAAATCAGGTATCTCTCTCTCTCTCTCTCTCTCTCTCTCTCTCTCCACATTGCGGTTACTTATTTTCTAAGGTCCACTTTGGTTATCTTCCCCCGGGGTCCTTATCTTGATTGTGTTAGCTATATAGCCCTGAATTTGATATGGTTCTGGATTATAGATTTAGGGTTAATGTTTATGCTGTGGAATAGGATTGAGATTGATTTTATATATGCCCTAGCCAATACAAGATTTTGTGATCTATACCATCTGCTGTTTGGAATGAAGGTTGCTGCAAGCTTTGCTTCTGAAGGATCTATAATGGGCGAGTTGAATCAATGGAACGATTTGTATGGGGAAGGGGGTTCGAGGAAGAAGCAGCAGTTATCGTATTTCTTATGATCATACGAGTGCCGGAAGAACGATCTTTACTACAGCGAGCACCGTTCACTTTTTTGGCCAAACCCTTTTTTTTTCCTTGGACCAGAAAGCTCCTCTCATTGGTAAGAGGGAGTTGAAGCAATCAACAAACAAAATGCAGATGCTTGTCCAGTCCACCAAGCCCTAATTACTGCAGGTAATTACAAATATGGAAAATGTTACTATAGTTCTGCTAGGGTTATGCTTGTATAATATGCTTCAGATGGATCTTTTTTACGTTTTTCGCTGCTTGATTCTGAGAATAAGAACAGCACACACCCCCGGACAACAAAACCGACACACGGCTGTGTTAAGAAGTGTTGTTAGGAAATAGATTTCTTAGTCCTCAGAGGTTGAGAGAATTATAGTGAAAGCAATTAGGAGATCCTTGGGCCTCTTAGGCATGCTTGGACATAGTGCTATGTTGTGAACTTAGATGGGATTCGAGTATCCAAAGTAACATCGATTCCCAATAATGTATTTGTGGTATTAGATTATTTGTTTATGATAATCAAATGAGTCAATTTTGTTTTCAAATTGTGTAACATGTGAATAGAATTATATATGGCTGGTTGGCGGCGCTCTTTCCGCACTTTTCTTTTAGAATGATTTGCTTGAAAGGTAAAAATAATTGATAGTTTTAAGAGAGATGCTATTTTTCCATCTTCATCATCCATATTGTTTCAAATCTATCATTGAATTTACATGGTAAATTTGAAAAAGAGATGAACGAAAGATCTCTAATTTTTAAAGGTTTTGCTCGGAGGTTTATAAATTGAGTAGTAACCTTTTTACAACACCGAGTGGCAGTATCTGATAGGAGGAAACGGATCATGGAGAACAACTAGGGTATTTAGGAGTGGTAAAATGGTCAAAAAAGAAAAATAGAAAGACCATTTTACCCCTTCTAGATACTCAACAGCTAAAAGAAAATTCTAGTAGCCTTGAGTCTCGGGTTGATACGTGTCAACAAGAAGAATTAATTCAAATTTGTTCTAGTAAATGCTTTTTTATTCTTTTTAGACCCGTCTCTTTTCTTGATATGAATATAGGAAACCGTCTCTTACGGCCTTCCGCTTGTTTCATTCAAACGAGTCTTTGCTCTATTCTTTTTTCTTATTCTTTCAGTATGGGACAGAAAGTGGCCGATTTAACAAAGAGAACGATTGCCATCCATTGAATTTTTAAAAAAAAAAAACTATGGGAATCCAACGTAAAGGACACGTGAACCTTTTCAAAATTGCCACACAACAATTTGTAAGAAAGATTTTCCACGTTCGGAAGAATACCGACTACGCCCAGAAAAATTATCTTGAAATTTTTATATTCACCCGTGGAAGTAACGGTATGATTCTTTTCAGTCTGACCCGTAATCTACAAGATATCATATTTTAAGAAGCTCCATATATGAGCGGAAAATATGTTATTTAGATCAGAGCTAAACGTACACACTTCCAAGTTCCAACTATATTTTACTACAGTTTCAGAAAAAAAAAAAAAAAACCTATATATTTTACTACAAGAGAAAAAACATATAATAATCGTATGATACCTATTACCTACCCAAGTCGGTCATTAAACGATCATATTTATTTATCAAATTTTATTATTTAATACCCAAACATTTTCCTTTATACAAAAAAAAAATTACACACGCATGTTCCAATCCTTGATGTGAAGCACAAGTTGGTCTCCCAAGTGAGATGGTGATCTAAATTCTAAATTAGGTGAACTGTTCATCGAGACGAGAAAAAAAATCACCTTAAAATGCTTCTTTTCCACCTATCAAAAGACAGACTTCTATCTCAAAAATTTTTTACACATCACCTTTACAGAATTTTTCAAGGAAATCTTAATCCCTACCAAGTGTATAAGAAAATACCCTATGAAGCAAATGCTTTGTTTTTCTTAATAAAAAATAAATAATTCAACAATTTGACGGAACGTCAAACGACCAGATTATGCGAGCATAATGTTCTCTTTTTGGATCAATTCATAATGCTAAACACAATACGAAATAAACTTCTACTGAAATCCCCCCAACAACAAATAAAGCCTAGGAATTTAACAGGGTACTACAGTCCAATTACTTCACCTAAAAAAATCCACGGTCCAGCAGGAAGAATTGGAAAGGAAAAGATTTTTTTTGATAGGTGGAAAGGAAAAGATTGACAGACTAATTATATCTACGGTTAAGATCACTGCACCCAAAGGGCCAATGCTAGGCAAACCTAATGCAGAAAAACACCAAATCCAACATAAATTTGAAATAGAATGAACACAATGAATGTACATGGCACTAATTAATATGCAAATATATAAAAGTAACATATCACCAGGTCACCAAATAGACCCATTTAAAAATGAGCCATATGTATGTTGCAAAACCAAGTACTAAAAAAAACCCATATCAATCCACGTTGTGAACCCGAAGACCATAGAACAATAAAAAAGATAACAGGGTTCTAGACAATCATGGATAAAAACTCGCACCACATTCACAAAACATTGTCAGAGCTATATGAAATGGCCATGAAGTCTTTGACACTCTAATCCTTCTTCCTATTCAATGGCCCCCTAGGAATCTTGCTCAGAACCTTTGCATCAAAAACTACGTACTGCTTCTTGATCTCACCATGTGCCTTCTCAGCAAATGAGTCCACATGGCCCTCATACTTCTCATAGAGCACGGGCACCGTGTGTAGCAAAACAAATGCTGCAATAAAATCAAGAAACTACTGTGTTAAGAGCTAATCTGTTCTTGTTTTAACTAATTAATGCATATATATATATCAACCCCATTAGATTACCTATGTAGAACAAGGTCAAGAAGTTGCACCAGTTCCCCACAACAGACAAAATCCACAAGCCAGCAATCACCTAATTCGTCACATCATTCCCAAATAGCGGGTCAGCATTAACCATGTATAAGAAACATAGCTCAAAACTACAATACAAACAAAGATTGCAGTTTATGGAACTCAAGAGTCATATACTTGAATAAAACGAAAGAAATGTTATTCAGTAGACTGTGATACAACTGTCATACTACGACTGAAAAGACGTGACAGTAAAAATTAATCCTTAATTTTTCATTTTACAAGCCCTTTGTTGATTCAAAGACTAATTTTTACTACCACATCATCTTAGTTGTATGATAATCATATAACAGTTTACTAAATAACATTACTCATACAACAATTATCATGCAATTATACATGGAACTATTTGGTCACTCTCAAGTTCTCCCAGAAATGATCTACAATGCCAAATATCATCAACAAAGTACAATCACAAATACAGATATGAACATACTGATAGGAACTTCTTCAAGTCTCTTCCCGATGCAATATCACGCAAAACTCCGAAAGCACGATTGATCTCTATCCTCACTGCAGCAGCAATCTGTAGAACTGGGTCCTCCGGGATATGAAATTCCGGAATACGTGGTGGACTCCTAATTGATCAAAACGGAAGTAAGAACAAACTGAACAAAAGGAGAAAAAATTGAAACAATCAAACAACTGCAACCACAGCAGCCTTACTTATTGATGAAGGTGGATGCATTGGACCACAAGAAAAGAACCGCAAGAACCAGAATGAAGATGTGGCAAACTAGAGTCAGCAAGTGGTATTCAAGCAATTCAAACAGAATCCATAAAGCAGTTGCGCCACCAAGCACTCCTGCTGATATCTTCTTGTTCCTCCACAAGAAAACATCAGCGGCTGTCGCATAAAAGATTGATTAAATCAACGTCGAGCTTCAAATTGGTATTTTCATATTTCCAATAAGAGCTAGTCATGGTAATCATAGTTTAAACAAAACCTTCAATCATTATTATTCATAAAATACTATTGAAAAAGTTTATGAACATCAAAAAGGGTTTGCAAAGCTAAAAATAGGAAACCCTCTGAGAGAAGCAATCACATCAACAACATTTGAAAGCCAATCAAACTAATCCTCACAACCTTTCTAACTTTTAGCAGCATAGATTGATCGATACCACAAGCTCCACTCCGAAATAAAACCAGATCTAGATCCAGAATGATCGCATCAAAATCTCAAAAGGAAATCTCAGCAACTACCAACAACAATAGATGCAGAATAATGGCAATCGCCACCAAAAAAGCATAAATCAGCGCAAAATTTTCCAAAAAATTAAAAAATAGGCTTAGTTTTAACTCTAAAACGTAACGTTTGCTTAGACGAACACACTAATATTAGCCAAAAATTGCTAATAAAGACAGATTCAGATCGCATATTACTACTACTGCAACACTTTCTCAGCATCTAAACAAATCAAAAAAAAAACATTTGAAGCAAATTCAACCAAATTTCATCACCACAAATTAAATTAAACAAACAAAAAAATTTTGTATTCAAGCACAATTCCCATTCCATTTCCAACAAATAAAATAAAAAATTAATTTAACCTACGTTTGCCACCACCGAGAACATTGTGCACTGGCTTTTCTCTCCCAAAGAGCTTGTAAGCCTTGGGCTGCGTCGGCGACGGAGAAGAGTGGCTCTTCTTCTTCTCGTCCTCCGAATCCGACGAAGACGACGACGACGCATCGCCGTGGCCGTGGATCTTCTCCGATATCTTCTCCATCAACGACTCAGCCTTTGGCTCCTCGTGCAGATGCTGCTCCTCCGCCATAGCTTTTCTCTCACCGAAACCCTAACCGACGATCCAAAATCCCTAACGCTGTCGTTTCGAAACGTCTCGAAACTGCAAGAAACTCTCACTCCCTCTGTGCGGGGCTCTATATAGTGGCCGAGAGCTTGTGATTGATTAAATCTGGACAGTCGAACAGTGGATCCAAATTAACGGAGAGCAGGTTAGCTATCTTTATAGGACCGAGGTTAACGGCCGTTAGATTTGACAGATCCGCCAGCGGTACACGTGTCGAGAGGAGGATAGCGGTGCGTTTGAAACCGCAGAGCGGATAAGAGGAAAGTCCCATTGTGTGATAGTGAAGGCAAGTGGGAAATGACATAATAAGACGCGTTGATCTTCCGACACGTGGACACCTTGGGCCGACAGAGCCTTAGTAGTTAAGAAAATAAAACCTTTTTTTAAAAAAAAAAAAGAAAATAACTTATTTTTTAGTTAACTACATTTAATTACCTTAACTATTAAGAAAGTCTTAAATACATTTACTACTCTAATTAAAATTGGTTTTCTAATATTCTCTTCAATGTTTTAATTTTTACAATATAATATTTTTCTTAATCTATCATTAAAGTAGCAATGTTCTCCTTTCGCAATGCACAAATGACAAAAATACCCTTCATAAAATAAAATTTACTTTTTTTTTTTAATCTTTAATCTTATGAAGGAATTTTTTTTTTTATCGCAAAAAAAATAATCTCAATGATGAATTGGTGGAACATTAAAAAAATTAAAATATTTTGTAATTAAAATATAATGAGAACATTACAAAAGGAAGCAAGGGCTAGAAGATTTTTCAGTGATCGAATTCAATAATACCACTTTTAATTTTTAATTTTTTCTGTTGAACTTAATACTACCAATTATTTAGCCTATGGTTTTCTCAAATTGAATACTACTGTTTATCTAGTCTAAAGATTTATGTGTAAAAGGGCAAAAGGGACTTTTAGGGTATTATTATGTAAAATTTTATTTTAAAATTATACTATATCAACATTTTATCAGCATTATGAATTCAATACTTATTATATTGTATTGTGTTTTAAAAATAAAAATAATTTTTAATATGGTAAAATCTTAATCTTAATTTTTTAAAAAAAATTTAAAATATTTATATAAAAATATCTTAAGAACTATAGAGAAACTTCTAAATCTCATATAACATTTAAATTACATTTTAATAATAATCCAAGAGAATGTCATTGTCAAACGTCAGCCTCATCCCGACTAATTATAAAACCTTGTAAAACCGACTAGGCACCATTAGACTAGGATTTATGATCCTTATAATTAGGGCGTTGAAATTAATAAAATTCAATACCCTACAAAGAGAAGGTTATATATAAATAACCTTACTTGTTTCCTACGGTTTAAGAAGTAGGACGTACCTATCTCGGATAATTGGATCCTGTAACCCCTCTCATTTCTACCGCTCAAATTTCACTTAGAATATGTTTGGGATTGTGTTTAAAAAGTAAAGTTTTTAAGTTAAAAATAATTTTTTTGGCAATTTTTAGAGTAAAAAAATCAAATAAATATTTTTAAAATTTTTCACTAAAAATGTCAACTTCTTGTTTGGTACATCTTCTTACGTCTTAAAAATACTTTTTAAACTGTCTAACACAATTCCAAACAGTCTCTCAAATTCAAACACTCTCTCAAATTCAAACACTCTGGGTATAAAAAAATATCATACCTATACTACCTACATGGTGTGATAGGCATAGAAATACCTAGATGATGTGAAAGGCATGCATCTATGGGATTAGGGATAGAACCATCCCCCCAAGTGTTTGGTCGTTACAAAAATTTTAAAAATATCTCTAAAATCTTTCTTTTTTCTTTTTTTTACAAAATAGATCTTTTAAAATTAATTTTTTATCTTAAAAAAAATATATTAATTTTGCCCCACACCTAAACTTTTTATCCCACCCACCCCAACTATCGCTTCATCAATAGAATCTGGACCCTCATATCAGCTGCTTCCACGGTGTGAACTGGGTCCCGCTTGACTAACTTGAAGGCATTGATCCCAAACCCCCCACAATCAAAGGAAAAAAATTAAAAAGAAAAAGAAGTTTATATATATATATATATATATATATATATGAGTAGGATCTTTTGAGGAAGTCTACTCAAAAAAACAATTTTTTTTTTTTTATTTTAGCTATTAATTTTTCACTACACACTCCCAACAAAATATCTATTTTAACTATCTATTCTAATTAAATATTATTTTTTCAATATTATTTTATTAGTTTTTTATCATTTTCTTGTCTTCTCCATAAAAAGAGAGAGAGAGAAGGAGGGAGAAAAGATTAAAAAAATAGAAAAAAAGATAAAATATAATAAAATATTACTTACAAGTTGCTACAATAACTTGTAAATATGAAAGTTCATTGTAGCAATAGTAGGAAAATCTTTTATTTTACAGTATCTGTTTGAGCAAGAAAAGTTAACAAAATAACTAAATTTAACTAAAAAACTAATTTAGAAACACCGTTGAAAATACTCTAAACATGACCGGGAAAGATGTTAAATGGCGGAGATGAGTGTATTCTTTTAAAGTAGTTTACCAATATTTTGTGTTTGAAATTATTTGTTAATTATTTTGTTCGTAGAAAGCATTGCCGAGCCCAATAAGTACTGGTTTTTTTGACTAATTGATAGTGATTAGGTAGAATGCTGCCTAATTCAAAGACAGAGGCACCACACTTTAACAGCCTGTGCCAATCACCCAACTGTAACAGCCTAAAAGCCTGTGTGGATAGCCCCATCTATCACTGTAGATTTGCTAATCATGCACATGCAAACACCAAAAAGTATCCATTTTGTGAATGCAAAGATCCAGAGGAGGGTTCTTCTCATGGCCCAGCAAAGAGAACAAATTTCTGAAAGTTCTAAACATTAACCAACAAAACAGACCTAAATTCAAAAGCAGATTCATAAACTTGGGCATGATCTAGATGGACCTACATCCTGTTTCTGTGAGAGAAAAGCACTAGTCAAAAAGCATACACATGCGTATGGAAACAACCCCACAGGATTTTCACATTAGCCCATTGCCAGATAAAAGTGAGCAACAAAAAGTACAAAACACCTACTTTATAACCCCTTAAATTTTGAGATCTGTGCATACTTAACATAAAAGGCAGATATAAGTATATAGTAAATGCAGTTGAAAGAATTGACTAATGCTTAATTACTCTCTAAATAGGTGCCAGCTAATTGGATTAAAGAATATGCAGAAAGTAACCCTGAACACACAGAAAGCGAAGGAAGAAATTACCAACTTTATGTTCTCAGAACCAAAAGGATGGGAAATCAATTATAAAATTGGGAGGAAGCAAAGTATAAGCCTAGAGGAGAAGGGAGGGGTAGAATTTATGTACAGTAACAATATCATACACTTGGGGAATTCATTTGCCCTTTGTATCCACACTTTGCTCCTATGCAGCAAATCATGAGATCAAGTCACCTTGTAACCTTTTCACCTTTCACCTTTCACCTTACCACAGTATTTGCCTCAACTAGAAGAAGGTAGGCAAGGAAAAGAGAAGGTGGGGGAGAGAAGTTAGGAGAAGAAGAGGAATGATGGGAAAAATTAAAAGATGAAGGTTAAGGTTAAATAGCTCATTTTCTCTATCAAATGAAATGGGTATGGATAACTTTTGACCAAATTTAGCTGGAATGTCAGTTTTTGCTACTCAACCACCATGACAATGCCAAGCCAGAAGGCTTGACTTATGGCATTGGCCAGTGGTTCCTTAGAAGTGAAGCACAAGAAAACTAGAGTATTAGAATTTTCCTTAGGACTTCACAATTGATAAAATCGCTTTCTGTTTTGTTTTAAAAGCAGCTTAAGGTGCACAACACTGGAATCTGGATGGTGTAATATAGGATAAGCAAGTGGCAACTATAGACCATCCTTATTGATCTAGGATCAAGTGGTTCAAAGGATTTAGACAGTACTAAACATTGGAATATGAAAAAAATGAACGGATAAGATGCCTAATATGCAATAGCTAAGGAAGATTTAATCTACCATAACCGGTAAATGCCAACTACCATTTTTATACTATAGTTTCTGCCCTTCCACCTTAAATTACGAATTGCAAACCATTCATCCTCGGAAAGCAGAGGAAGTAAAAAACTGCATCATGAGAGAAAAATTGAAAAACTAATAGCCTCAAATGTCACTGCAACAGATGGATGAGTGGTAAATATGCCTCTTATCTTTACTCAATGCTTAGATTTGTGTTAAGGGCCTAACCATTAATCCAAAAGCCCTAAGAGGATCATAACATTCCATCACGCTTCAGAATCCAATGTCAATGGCAGCCTACTCTATTGATACTAATGGTAACAGTGGCCTTTTCCCTTTTTTTTTTTACGACTTCACTCACCTACCAATATTCAATAACTTAACACGATGCTATGTGATTCAAACCAAGACATTTAGTCCAGCCCCTTGTGACTCAAACCCGTGATATGGTACATGTTCTAATACCAACTGTTAGGGCCATTTATCGAAAGCCCTGAGATTGATTTGATTAAACTCTTAACTTTTAAGATCATAACTGACCAAACATGTTTTATATATCTACTTATAAAGTCATATTGTGTCCCATTCCCACATCAGTTCATGTACTCATTTTTCCAAATCGTCAACTGGATATATGTAATTTGTCTAAATTCCTACCATGTACAGCATTTTATGTCATAAGGTTCTTATATATGGATGTTGAAGATAGAACTACAATAAAGACATTACCAAGAAACGTACAAAGTGGTTGTAAAAACTACACCAGACAAGAGCACTACATTTGATAAGACATATACCAGTGTGCAGCTGCTTCCTTGTTGCAATTACTATGTAGTTATAAGATTTCTGCATTAAACATATCCCTCTTCCTCAATGGGCGTAGCCCTTTTGCCAGAAAACATTGTAAATTGTTGTTTTCTGGTGCATATCCAATAATCCAAACATTTCTTGCACAAACATTGATATGATAGCCATTTTATGGCCACAAAATTTGCCCCTCACACATAAGAATTACCAGTACATATGTCAATATATTTAAAAATAAATAAAAATTATCACACAGTTTCTTTTGGGTTTCTTCTTTTTCCATAATTAAAACAAAACGTACGTAAAATCATCAACTATGAATCAGAGAGAAAGAACAAACTAAAGGGGAAAAAAAACAAGAAAACAAAGTGCAGTAAAGATCGTGAGAGAAAGAGATTAAGGTGGTGGAATAGCACTAGGATTACCTTATTGGAGCTCAAAGAGAAGCAGAAATGGTCATCATGCGAAGCATAGGCCATAGAGAACCTCTTCTAGTTTAAGACCTTTGCATTTGCTTCAACGACAAAAAAACGACTCGAGGACGATGATGAAAGTTCCTTACGTTGCTGTATTGACCACTATAACCCTGTTGTATCACCTCAACTTTGAGGCTTCTGTTTCCGATTAACGCGTCCATTTCAGTCATTCACCTTAAGGCGGCCATTGCCTATGGTTTGGTTTGAGAACATTTCCGCGAATATGCGATGGGTACCCCGTACCAATGCCACAGAATATGCGTGGAGAAATTTCCGAATAAAAGTAACATATGTCATTTAAATACGTGAGATGAACATATTTTTTTATATAGTATGGACAAAGTTAGAATAAATTTTATAAAAAATTCATGTACACCTTACTTGTTATTAAAAAAAATGGACACATGTCATTTTTATAAACTAAATTAAAAAAAAAAAATCCTCCAACCTAATGTAGAAAAAAAACTTGTCCATTCAGATATGGTTACAATTTATCTTTTAAAAATAAATAAATAAATCAGCTATACACTTTTTTAAAATAAATCATTTCATTCCCTTTTCATTAAATTATTAACAATGTTGCCACATCATACACAGTCATAAGGTAAGGCCACGGCATGTATTATTTTTAATAAAAAGAATGGTTAAATACTTTATTCTCCTTGTGGGCACGTGTTAATTTGTTATTGGTGCTGATATAGCGTCAAATTTTGAATGAAATTTAGACTGATGTATCATTCGTCTTTAGGCAAATCAAGAGTACGTACTTCCTGTGATAAAAAGTAAACTTTAAAAAATAAAAAATAAAGAAGTTAAACTAAAGTGAAACAAGGATTAAACCCTAAAAATAAATCATTATATATATATATATATATATATATATATATAAAATAATAATAAAACCACCAAGTCATTTTAGCCGCCCATTGACCAAACCACCTTCCTTTTGAGAGTAGTTCAACAATTCCTCAACTGAATTTGTGAGTGATTCGGCCACTCTCTTTAACCAATTTAGAGGATGGTAGTTCTTGGGATTTTTTTTTAAAAAAAAAAAATTTATAAAACTTTCCTAAAAGATTTTTAAAGCAATTTTTTTTTCTAATTATTTTGTATGCATTAAATTTCTGATAGGCCTGGGTCAACCCGGACTACAT
Organism: Corylus avellana; assembly: GCF_965113065.1. Lineage (NCBI taxonomy): Eukaryota > Viridiplantae > Streptophyta > Magnoliopsida > Fagales > Betulaceae > Corylus > Corylus avellana. The sequence continues at coordinate 12,738,238 of NC_142492.1, read as the reverse complement.
GGAAAAGGCCTGGATCCGAGACTGCATGCGTTGTAGTGCTTGCTTCTAAAGAGACATTCGGCTAATAAGTAAGCAAATGGGCTTTTACAGTTGAGCCCACTATATTTGTCAAAGATTTGAGCCCACCACCTCCCTTTAATTGGATATGACAAATTGGTTGGTGATGGGTGTTGAACCGTCCCCATTGAAGATTTAAAAGTTGTACCTCAATTTTTCGGAACAGGATCTTCTCCAGTCTATTTTGGATTAGAGAATATTCAATTTATGGTTAGAATTTTTTTTTAGAAATCTTAAATGTGACAAATTGGTTGGAGGCTGGCCACTCCCAATAGGGTAGCCAACCACCCCTTATTATTTTATTATTTTATTTTATATTTTTTTAATATAAAATAATATTTTATTATTATTTTTTGTTAGTAGAACAGGTGTCTTATTTGTGGATCTTGAATTTCTAAAAATTCTAGCTATAAACTAGATATTCTCCAATCCATTTTGGACCGGAGAGGATCCTATTCCCAATTTTTCTAGATCCCTAAAGATAAAGTCTCATTTATGAAGGAGAATTACTTTGATAATTGTATGCACCAATGGCATGTAATTAGGACACATCCATATTGAAGGTGGTCCAGGGTGTACCTGCATGCACTTTAACATGGTTTTTATGAGAACTCAATTATAAGGGATCCAGATCCAACAGTGAACACCGTAGGTTCAAGTTTTTGGTTGATGAGTTTGATATGATGGGGCGTTTTCAGTTGAAAGTGTTTTGGTGTTTTAGGGGGCATTCATGGACAAAAAGTGCAATTTTAAATCAAATTGCAAAAAACTTGTTCGTTTAGGGTTACATTTTTTAAAAATTGCGATTTGAAAACATAAAAATCTATATTTTCAAATCTCAAGCAATGTGGTGTTTTTTTTAAAAAAAAAAAAACGCAGGATTTTAAAGGCTAAATTGTAATTTTAAACGTTCTACTGTGTTTTAAAAATAACATTTTCACATTTTAAAATTGCACTTTTTGAAATTGCAAATCCAAACCAACCCTTAATATGATGTGACAAGTTGTTATTCGAAGGCACAAATAACGTATTTTATACCAGATCTCTATAGAAGTTAAAACTCTAAATTAAAATCTATCTTTATAAAAAGCATATGAGAATTTCATTTTCTATGATCGTGAGAATCAAATACTCAATTTCATGAGCTTGGTTTAAAAAATTCTTTTAATCCAATTAAAAAAAAAAAAAAAACTTTGTAAAATCATCATTGACACTGAAAACTCAACCTCTTTCACCTTTTCCTTTTTCCTTACATTGTAGCTACGAGAACTATATAAAAAGATGAAAAATAAAATAAAATTTGAGAGCAGCCAATCACTTTGGTTGGGTGAGCCAATAACTCAGAAGTAGAGGGAGGGGCCAGAAGAGAGCAACCACCCTATAGAAAGTACGAAAAAGGAATAATAGAGACATAGCGCCGAACTTTGAAGATATCATTGCATTACCCAAAATGAGAAAAAAGAGAAAATGGAGTTTGTCAAGAACAAAAGAATAAAGATCAAGAGGGGAGGAAAAGAAAAAGAATGATGGGCCACTCTAAAAGAAAAAACAAAGTTTGTGATGGATATTCATCGCCATTCGCCATGATTATGTGGGGCTTATATCAAACTTGTATTGTATTTGTCTAAGCAAGACAAACAATTTCGGATCATGGAGATCTTCCTGATTATGATGACAAAGGGATCGATCTATTTGTCACTTTGAGAGTTTCCCATTATTTGCACTATATTTGGGCATTCTACCTTACTAATTGGTTGCCTTGTTTTACTTTACCCTTAAATGTTGGAGAATTTGGAATCTAATTTTTGGAAGGAAAAAAAAAAGTATAGCACTTTTTGGAGACCAATAGAGGGGAGGGTCGGTATTATTATTATTATTATTTTTTTTTTTGGACATGTTCACACAGGGAAAAGAGGGAAGGGGGATTTGAACTAGTAACATTTGCTTCATGAGACGTGATCCACTGCCAATTGAGTTACTCCTTGAGGACGGGATAGTTGGTATTGGTCATGACCGTTTTCTTCTTGGAATTAAGACTAAGAGAAATGAACTAATTTAGGCATCGGAGGAGGATCGCTGGAACATCACTCGAAGAGTTCTCTTGACCGTAGTTCATGTTGCAGGTACGAAGTGGAGCATGAAGAAAGGTGGCAAGCAGTCCTTGTATTCACCATACCGAAAACTATCATCAACATTCATAATATCACGTTATTTAAAATTTTTAAATAATGTAATAATGATAACATGTAAAATAATATAATTTAGATCATAAAATAATTCGGTGTTGCCATCAATTTTTTTTTTTTTTAGGGAAAAATGCAGTTTAGCCCCCTGAAGTTTTAAGGGTTTTTCAATTTTAACTCTAAAGTTTAAAAATTGACAATCTACCCCCTGAAGTTTCAAAAATTGGCAATTTAAATTCTCCGTTTAATTTTTCCGTCAAAATGGACGGAAATTTATGAAATTACATCATTACCCTCAGGCTTTTTTAAAAAAATTTCCATCCAATTTAACAGAAAAATTAAACAGAAGGTTTAAATTGCCAATTTTTTAAACTTCAGGGGGGTAGATTACCAATTTTTGAACTTTGGAGTTAAAATTGAAAAACCCCTGAAACTTTAGGAGGGTAAATTGCATTTTCCCCTTTTTTTTACATGTCCACATAAGAAGAGTGAGGGAGGATTCGAACTAGTGATCTTCGGTTCATAAGGCGTAATCCCCAACCGATTAAGCTACCTCTTAGGGACCGGTGTTGCCATCATTGCACCGCGGTAGAGCTCATAAATATGGATCCTAAAACATGGAAGTGAAACAAAAAATGAATGAACAGCTAATATAGTCATGGCAGGTACCTAATGCTTCAACGGAAGGCATAGCCGCATAGATTATTTTCACGTAAGTGACTAAATATAATTAATGAGATCGTTGTCGCTATGTTTACTTGCCCTTCCCCATTCCATGTCTTAATGCACTCACCAACTAAAGTAATTAATAATCCGCCTCAAAAGATAATTGAGGCTAAATGAATGGAATAATATCTAGTTAGTTATAATTAATGAGATCGTTGTCCCTATGTTTACTTGCCCTTCCCCATTCCATGTCTTAATGCACTCACCAACTAAAGTAATTAATAATCCGCCTCAAAAGATAATTGAGGCTAAATGAATGGAATAATATCTAGTTAGTTATAGTGGATGTGTATTTTTGTCTTCTCAGTTTTTTAAGGGATAAAAATATCATTGCATTATAACTAACTGAATATTCTCTAATTCAAATGAAATAAACATAATCCTAATTCCAACAATTGAGATAGCCAGCCCTAGAGAGAAAATTTATAGAGAAAACACCTGTGGGGTGGAGCTCTCTCCTCCTTTCCCTCCCCCCTACTCCTCTCTTCTTTTCTCCCCCTCTCTTCATTCTTCTTCTTTTTTCTTCTTTTCTATTTTTTTTTTCAATTTATTTTTTTGGTTTTTTCGATCCGAGCAGTTGCTCCGGCCATTTCTTTGCTTATGCTATGCTACCTCCGTCCGCCCTCCACCGTGTTGCGCTACTCTTTGCCTCCCCGAAATCAGTTGGGCTTTAGATCTAGTTTTTCAAATCTAAATCTAGTCTCCTCAACTGGTTTCGCTCAGCCACACGCCTGCCCATTGTGCTCCTCGGCTCCTCAACTGCCCATCGGGCGCAAAACAACTCCATCTCATCCACCACGTGCCCGCTAGTGCGCTTCGCCTTTTTCACCCCGGTAGCAGTAACTGTTTACTGGCTTTTTTATTGTGTTTTGGTTTTGTTTTGTTTGTTTGTTTTTTTTTTTTGTTTTTTTTTGTGAATAAGGGTTTGACCTTTGCTTAGATCTACTTTCATGAGCAATCTTTGTGTTTAAGGTTTTTATCATGTCCTTTTGGGTCGAGGAGAATTAGTTTTAGTGAGAGGGTTTTACTCTTATGGCCAAATAATTTTATCATTAAAATAATTTTTTTAGTGATAATAAAAAAATAAAATAAAATAAAAAATCTTTTTTTTTTTTTTTTTTGTTTTGAATTTATTGGATTATTTTTGTCTTCTTAAACTAATTTAGGATAATTTCTATCTTTTTGCTGGCCTTCCGTTATTTGATTAACAGAAAGCTGAGCCTGTTTGGGATTGCATTTGAGACATAAAGCTTTTAAGTCAAAAAGAGTTTTTGGGCAAAAGTTTCATTTTTAAGCGTTTGCCAAAAGTACGTTTTGACAATTTTTAGGTTTTTTGGACCCTTAAAAGCGCTTTTAATTTTTTTGCCAAACGAATATTTTTTTCTTCAAACGAATTTTTTGAGTGTTAAAAGCAATTTTAAATCCTTCAAACGCAATCTCAAATAAGCCCTTGATTATTTTCACATAAAGTGACTATATATAATTAATGACATCGGTGTCCCTCTGTTTATTTGCGCTTCCACATTCCGTGTCTTAATGCACTCACCAACTAAATTAATTAATAATATAGCCATATTGGGTAATAATGGTAAAACATTAAAATGGGCAGTTTTACATTATTTGTTTAAATTATTAGTTGGTTCAGACATGTAATTATTGTGGATCTTAGGGTCCTTTTGGTTTTGCGATTTCAAAAGGTGCCATTTTAAAAATGTGTGATTTGAAAACGTGAATTTAAACACATAGTTAAGTGTTTGGAAAAATCACAGTTTTACCTTTAAAATTGTAGTTAGGCTTTTAAAATTATACATTTTCAAAAAATTACCTCATTTCCTGGGATTTGAAAATGCAGATTTTTTATGTTTTCAAATTGTAATTTTTGAAAACGTAATTCTAAACAATTCATTTTTTGAAATTTCATTTAAAATCGCACTTTTTATCTATGAAAATGCAATGTCAAATGCATCCATAGTTCCTTTGAAATACATAGTCATCAACTAAAGAGGTTGATCACAATCAAATCAACGACAAAAGGAGCTGCAAGAAGGATTTGCCGCAATTATTTACTCAAATTACAAGTAATAATTAAGTAACGTGAGAGATTGTATATGGGATCAACTTCTTGAGTAATTGGCCAAACAATTTAAAATTTATTTGGACAAATATGTCACATTACATATAAAACCTCTCACATTATCTACTCAAATTACGAACAATTTTGACAAAAATACAGTACAACACACCCCTTTTTTAACAAACTATTTATTGTGCCACCCAAGTCCTGCCAAATGAAAGGAAGCATACTCCTCCAAAATACTAACAAATAATCTTACAAAAATACTAATAATACTAACAACAACAATAATAATAATAATAAAATAATAGGAAAAAGTCCACATATCCCTTCAAACCACCATCTAATTGACAATGTTTCCCCCGAGCTACCAAAAATTGTCAATTCCCCTAATAATAAAAATACCCTTAATAAAATAAAATAAAATTCAAAAAAAAAAAAACTAAAACTAAAACTAATTTTTTTAAAGATAAAAAAAAAAAACAAAACGAAAAAAAAACAAAACAAAAACAAAAAACAAAGGTTTGGAAATTTTTTTTTTGTTTGTTTCAAATTTATTGGATTATTTTTGTCTTAGTAAATAATTTAGGATAATTTTTGTCTTTTTGCTAGCCTTTGAAGGTAATTATCAAAATTTTGATAGTCTAAGAGGGAAAGTTTATGAAGACATTGACAATTAAGTAATAATTTGATAAGTATGTGAATTTTTTTCAAAATTATAAAAAAAATAAATAAAAATAAAAAAGGGTTTATTAGGAAGTGCATGGTATAATACTATAGTATAAGCTTAGTCGCAGTTGAGCAGAAGATGTGGCACCCTTTCCACCTTTAAGGCTTTGACTGGCTTTTGAAACTTGAAAGAGTAGTGCCCTTTTCCGAAGCTTAGGATGCCTATTGCCTACCTCCTACTTTTGTTCATCCCTGCACAAGGAAGCCTTACCTTTATTTTTAAAATGCATTTTCCCAATATCTTTTTCGTCACATCAAAATATACACCCTACCTTTTACTTGTTTTAAGTAACACGCTCTTCTTCGTTTTCTTTTTTTATGAATAAGTAACTTTATATATCAAGAAAACAACCCATACTAATCTCTATGGGTAAAAGTTTCGTATTAGTTATACTTAGTTAATATGGCGACCCTTTTTAACTTCCAGTAGATTAATGTTAGAGATTAGGTCAAATGCATAAAAAGTGTTCTAGTGAATAGCAATCTTTTACTATTTACTGTAGCCTATTAGATTTATGTTTTTGTAACTTTTTAGTTTTTTATTGTTTCTATTTTTCATGAAAATAAAATATAATAAAAAATGATTGAGAAATAGCAGGTAGAGAAAAGAATATAAAATCTACAGGAGAGTGTATAGAAAAAATAATAAATAAAGTAGAGAATTGTACTTTTTCACTGAGTTTTTTATCTATTGTTGTTGGACATGCAAGTATCAACCCAAATCTAAACTAGGGCAACCCTGTAGAATCACATAATAATCTAAAGAGATGAAAACATGAAAGAAAGACACAAAATTAACATGATTTGGTTGTTTTGCCTACGGTCTACGTCCACACGTCAAATCATTTTCTTAATTACATATTTGCTTGATTATTTGATTGTTTACAAACTTTATTTATAGAGAAATAGTTTGAATGCTACAAGTCTCTTCTATTTCTACATTAACAACAATATATTTAATTTATATAAACCATCTTATAACTTTTAAATTTTTGTAACTCTTATCTCTCTTGAGTTCTTGTAATTGTTATCTCTTGAGTTCTTGAAACGGTTGTTCCAAGAAACTCTCAAAAAATTAATTACAACAAAGAGCATCCACAATGAACAACCTAAGATATACTACTCACGGGCATATGAGCCTCACAACCCTCTTTGGAATGACCTAAATTTTTGTAAAATTCGAACAACTTAATAACAAAAATTCTCATCATCTCCAACGAGGCCTATGATCAAGCAAATCTTGTGGGAGGAAAATTTTACACGATATACAAAAATTTCCCATTTCAAGCACAAATATCAACAAGCATAATATATATTGTGTTTATCAAATTTGTAATAATAATAATTATTATTATTATTAAAAAAAAAATAGAAAACTTCACTTTATACCCCTTAATTATCATGCGTTTTGAAAAGACCCCTAAAGTTCAAAAGCTATTAATTTGAACCATCAACTTTTAACTGCAGTCAATTTAAACCCTCTGTTAGTTTTTTAAATGTTAAAAGTGATACAATAACGTTTATACCCATGACTTTTTTTATTAAATTCTAAAATTAAAAAAAAAATAAAGGCCGTGGGTGCGGGTCTGGCTGTGGCTAGACCCACGGATCAAAAGGTGACCCAACCGTGGGTCACCTTGGACCATTTTTTTCTCTATTTTTTAAGAAAAAAAAATCATGAGTATTTTGATCTTTTTAAGTATTGATATTAAAAGTTAACGGCTAAATCTGACAGTAGGGTTTAAATTAACTGCAATAAAAAGTTAAAAGGTTTAAATTTATAGTTTTTAAATTTTGGGGTCTACAAAACACGAGTAACTTATGGTTAAAGTGAAGTTTTTTTTTGAAGAAAAAAAAAAAACTTCTTGATTCGGGCAAATAACACATGGGCTCACAGGTACTGGTTGTTAGACCCATTTAAGGAGTCGAGTTGTCATTTTCGTGGGGTGCCCCTTTTAATTAAGTACATGGAAAGAGAATGAGATCCCGGGTAACGTCAACATATCCGACGGTTGCTATCAGTCTGTATCTCTCAGGTATGGACTATGAACCGTCTCTTCGTTCGAGGAAACAGCTCTGAATCCAATGGCTCAGATTACGCCATATTCGCGTTGAATCCGGCATAGAGGTCAAAGCTTTTTTTTTGTCAAAAGATCAGACGAGACACGTCCAATATAATTGTGGGTCCCACTACTCTGCATGCGCGCCACGTGACTTTTATTCAGGAATTTAACCCCATTCAGATTTCAGTCCATCGCCTTCTGCAGGAGTTGCTGGTAAGCAGTCATTTTCGTATGTAAAACAGTAAAAGTAGTCGGGGTAAAAGCGGTGAATCCGGAGAGCTTTAAAGGTAAAGAGCTCTCTTCTTCCAGGAAATTTCGCTATGATCTCATCGGTACTATTAAAACTATAGTGTTGTTCAAATATAATAATATTAGAAGCTTATACTTCACTTGTAGTCGGTGTGAAATCTTGTATGAAGTAACAATGACAATAATAATTCAATAGCTATCATATCCGATTAGAAAAAAAAAACAAAAAACAAAAAAAAACAAAAGTTATCATATCCATATTTATCTATATAAGTCTTTCAGCTAAATTAATATCTTAAAAACACTGACATCAGCTTTCTGTTCTTTTTTTTTTGGAGAAAATTACAGTTTACTTCCTTAAAGTTAACAGCGGTTTTCAATTCGAACAACAAAGTTTCAATTTTTGCAATCCACTTCCTCAAAGTTTCAAATTTTTGTAATTTGACCAATTGTATCCAAAACTTCCCATATTACTCATAATTTTTTTTTTAAATTTTTTATAAAAAAAAAAAAATTAGAGTGGCTATCTGGTCATTTTTGCACCCTCCAAATTTTTTTTCTTCATAAAAATAAAAATTATGAGCAGTATGAAAATTTTGAGATAATATTGGTTGAATTGAAAAAAATTGAAACTTTGTGGGGGTGGATTGCAAAAATTGAAACTTTGATGTTCGAATTAAAAAACGCTGTCAACTTTGAGGGAGTAAATTGTAATTTTCCCTTATTTTTGTCCAAACTTTTGATAAAATTTCTTTTTCACCATAATTTTATTGGGCTGATGTGTTAATGGTCATTAACCTTTATTCAAAAATAAACATTACCTTGATTTCAAAAAATAAAAAATAAAAAAAATAAACATTACCATATTAAATTGGTAGAATGAAAATATAGTATATAGCAATTTTGACATTAACATTTAATTGCAATGTTGCTGACTTTTTCTTTTTTTTTTAATTTTTTTAATTTTTTTAATTTTGCTTTATCAATATTGCTGACCTTAAAATTTTTTATTCATTTCTTTTTTAAATTTAAAAAATATTTAAATGAAATAAAGAGAGAACAGTTGAAGTACATTTGAAAAGCTGTACCCAAAGTAGAAAAAATAACCTGATTACCCAACTCCAGTCCTCTATCATCCTATACAATAATTGAAGGCTTTTCAATAATTTATTCCTTCAAAAAATATTATAAGTAAGCTAAGAACAAAAGAATCAAGCAAAAAATTTAAATTTAAATTTAAAGAAAAAAAAAAATATATGGAATTTATTATTTTGAGAAATCAGATAATAAAATTATGGATTTTTTTTTTTTTTTTTTTTTTTTTTTTTTTTTTTAAAGTATAGCATTCCTCTTTAGGGAATCCTTTTGCAAAACATACTCTCAATGTGGCTTTTAAGTCATTATTAAATGTGTGATGAATTGTCTACGATGTCGTGTTTCTTCACTACTGCTTGTGGGAATTTTTGTTTTTGTTTTTTGGTGTTGTTGTTGTTTGTTTGTTGTTGTTATTTTTATTTTATGGTCCTAGCCGTTGGGTTGAGAGCGTGAATAATGCTTATGGCTTTCGGGTCGAAAGGAGAATGGTTTGAGTGTGAGTTTTTTGCTCATACTTGAGAAATAGCTTTTTGTGCTCCCGGAAAGAGTTTGCGTTAGCAGATCTGTTCTATAATCTGAAAATCGGGTTGGGATAGCGAATGTTTGACGTCATAGATTGGTTTTCCATTGTAAGATCTGTTATGTTTTTAATTTTTTGATGTGTAATCTTTTAGCTTCGGCTATGATCTTGCAGAACTGTATGTTCTGTGATTGTAAAAGCTTTTATACTCTTGACCACTATTAATGAAATCAGATTGATTTTCTCTCAAAAAAAAAAAAAAAAGAAGTGTGATAGATTATTTATTAAATTTAAATTTAATAATGATTTTAAAAGTCACCTCAATTAATATATGAGCGTTAATGAGAGTATAATGTAGCGTTCCTCTTTCATTATTGAGTCCAAGCTATCTTAAAGTTGCAATAGTTTTGTTCATATACTAAGAGTTAGATGGGCGAAAATCAATAGCAAATTGAGTAGCACATGTAAAAGAGTTCACATAAAATTGACATATTTGAGTAAATGGTCATGCATTAATTTGAATAACACGTGAAATATTTAAACAAGTAAGCTCGATTTAAGCTCTCTCACAATGTGCTGCAAAAATTATTAACAATTAGAAAAATAAAAAAATAATAATAATAATTTGGTGAAAGGAGCAATCAGGTGGTGTAATCTCTCTCGTACCCGTACCCGTACCCGTATTCGTATATCTAATTCAATCTCTCTCCCTCACTCACTCTCTTATTACTCTGACGACCTCTGTCTCTATATCTGACCCGAGGACTGGTCTCACATGACCCCTGCAATTACCTCTACGAAACAGACAAACCATAAAGCAAAAAAATCCCCTCTCTCTCTCTGTGTAAAAGCTTTACCCTCTCTGTTCACTCTGCCACCCCAAAGTTTCAGTACCTCTCCTGCAAACCCCATTACTAAGCCCGTCGTAAAACCCACCCTTTTCCATCCCCACCTTTCACTGTTCCCACCCATTCCCGCTTTCTCTTCTAAAAAGCAAGTAGCTGAATCTATTTCCCACTTGTATACTGGCTCTCCCAACGATGGAAGCTTTCAGCTTGCTCAAGTACTGGAGGGGGAGCGGGGGTATTAACAGCGGCGGCGGCGGAGGAGGTGGGGGAGACTCCGCGAGAACTGCCAGTACCACTACAATCGTTGCTGCGGTGGCTCATAATGCGGCGGAGACTGACGACGATGACGACGACGATGGGCCGTTCTTTGATTTGGAGTTCGCTGTTCCTGACGAAGAGGACGATGCGGAAGGTGGAGATAACGAAACCCAGAACAGAGAACAAGAGGGAGCCAACTGCGAGAACGAAAGCGATGAAGAAGAGGAAGATGAAGAAGAAGAAGACGAGGAGGAGAGAGAGTTCAACTTCACGCTTTCCTCTGGTTCCAGCAACGACCGTGCGGATCCGAATCTGTCATTGTCTCCTTCCGATGACCTGTTCTTCAAGGGAAGACTCGTGCCGATTGAGCCTTCCTCCCTCGTTTTCAACCCCTCCGAACCCAATTCCAAGCAGCAGCCGCAGTTATTCCCTGTCTCGTTGTTGAAATCCGCCACCAAGTTCCGTGTCTCCATGCTCGGCCTCAAGAAATCGAAAACAACCGCAAATGCTGCCGGCCAGAAAACAGAGCCAAATGGGTCTGTTACCTCTGCTCCCAAAAAACAACAAGAAGAAGAAACACAGCAAAAGCAAGAACAGCCGCAGAGCAAGTCTTTTACTGTGAAGTTCAAGGTGGAGGAAGTTCCGATCGTTTCCCTGTTCACCAGAGACAGCTCGAGAAGCGCTTCCGGGAACAACAAGGCGCAGAATAAGCCGACCAACGTGGAAGAGTCGGTTCCCGACGAGAAGCGCTTCTCAAAGGACGTAATGCAAAAGTATTTGAAGAAGGTTAAGCCTCTCTACGTTCGGGTCTCCAGAAGGTACGGCGAGAAGCTGAGGTTTTCGGGGCAGCTAAGCCCCGGCGCCGGTGCCAAGGCTGCGCCGCCGGGAACCGCGCAGGCCCAGAAGCCGGCGGCTGAGAAGGCTCAAGCTGAACCGGAGGCTTCTGATCAGGGCTTGGTGGCCAACAATGTGAAGATCAGTCAAAGGTTGAGAGTGGTCTGCAAGCACTTGGGGAAGAGCCGGTCCGCTTCGTCGGCGGCGGTGGCTGCAGCCCCGACGGGACCTATTGCGTCGAAAAGGAGAGACGATTCTCTGTTGCAGCAACAGGATGGGATCCAGAGCGCCATTCTGCACTGCAAGCGGTCCTTCAATGCCTCTCGAGGTAATCATATCAAATCCCATCCTTTAATTTTCTCTTTATTTCTTTATTTTTTTTGTTGTTGTTCTTAATCCTCTTTATTAGCCCTTTTTAATAATTAATTAACAACAATTATTGTAATACGTGATATTTTGTTTTGTATTGTTTTACATAGATTCGGAGTCTTCTCTACTGTCACGGTCTGTGAGCAATCACTCGCATGAGAAATAGGGAGGAAGCAGTTGGTCTAAAGTGGTGAGCTGCTGTCACGATCAGTTCGATCTTTGAGGTCTAGAATATATATATATATATATATATATATATATATATATCAGCTTTGTTCTTTGTAAATGCTTTTATAAACCAAAAAAAAAAAAGGGAAGAAAATTAGGTGGATGAAAGAGTTGTCTCATGTCTATTGAAAGATGACCGAGTGGTAGAGCAGATGTGTAAAGCTCATCTTTCCTTGAAAGTGAAAGCAGAATCAAATCTTTGTATCTATATATATATATATATATGTATAACTTTGTAGTAATCAGTAGCCACCACTTAGCCCACTCCCTGAAGCACCAGTAATTTCTTTCAATGGGTTTATTTACTCTTTGTTCTTATTATTATGATGAGTATTATATAATCTGTGTGTTTGCTTGTCGGGTTTGGCACAAGTCAATTTTAATTTAACATATTTAATCTTAATCCGTAAATTGTGATAGGTTTACGTTCGTTTTGCGGGTTGTGTAAAAAATTATCGGCATAAATATCAATTATTGGGTTTTAATAAGCCATATCCTTTCATTATAATTCATTAAGAGCATCTCCAGCATGCTAAGGTCTGTTCACTCTTCCACATTAGATTCTTTCTTTAATATTCTGATTATTCTCTCCTCCTCTCTCCATTTCCAAGAGGTCATATTGGCCAGAATGTAATTAAAAAAAAAAAATTCACCTTAAACCCTTGAATGAATTACCCCACGTTTTGAGAAACCCTTCAAACTTTAAAACATTTTAATTTGAATATTTGAACTTTCAGTTGTAATTAATTTAAATTCTTCTATTAGATTTTAAATTTTAAATGACGTTTATACTCATATTTTTTTATAAAATTTTAATTTTACCTTTAATTTCAAAACTTTTTTTTTTTTTTTGAAAATTAGGAATATTTTGGTGTTTTTTAGTATTTTTAATGGTTAAATTGGTTGCAATAAAAGTTTAGAAATTCAAATTGAAAGATTTTAAAGTTTGAGAGGTTTGTCAAAACGCGTGATAATTTAAAAGTTTAAGTGAATTTTTTCTTAAAAAAAATAAAAAATAATATTTAAAAGAAAATAAAGAAAAGTGTGTTGGAGTTTGTAATAAAAAATATCAGATAAAATAAAATAAAATTTTTTTTATTAGGTATTTTATATTTTATTGTTAGAGATGCTCTAATCTTATGTTGGGTTAGTGTTAAAAACTGTTAATTTTAAGCAAAATATATGTATAATGTGGGTTAATGCTTAATCCTTTGATTGGTGCATGGGGAAGTGGGTGTTGTGGTCACGGAGTGTGAGGGCTAAATGGTGTCTTTAGTGGTCAGAGAAGTGGGAAAAGTGGGGGAAGCAGCACAGTAAAAAGGATTTTTCTTTATGTTAAAGGAAGAGAGATAGAGAGAGAGAGAGAGAGAGAGAGGGCAAAAGAGTAAAGTGGGAGTCAGATCATGAGATGAGAGAGAGAGAGTGGAGCGGAGGAATCTCCTCTTTCTCTCTCTTACTTCAACACAAAAACAAAATAATCTCTCTTCTTTCTCCTTGGAAATCACGAAACTCATTGATGGTGATGCACCTCATTTCCGTGTACTCAAATTACGTCGCAGATTCAATCTGTCCTTTGTGCCATTTCTTGGTCCCACATTCCCAATATTTTTTTTAGTTTTCTTTCTTTCCAAACATGTCTTTAGCATTATGGATATATAGGGGACAGATTCGATTTATTTATTTGGATTTTAATTGTCACGTTGTGTGTACAGAATTTTTCTCATAAAAACTTTTTTTTTTTTAAATATTTTTTGAGCTGTGGATTTGCGATACTGTCCTGCAGGCAAAACAACCTTGTGGCAAGGGCCATTGTCGTGTCGACCAATGATAAGTGTATATAGGGGCCATAGTTCAAAAAAATTGTTCAAAAACTAAATAGACAACTATATCTCCCTTAAATACACTAAATGGACTCTTTTTATTTCAAGGATAGGATTCACTCCCGTTTAAATGAACTGGTGAATATTTAAATGAACTGGAGAATATTCAGTTAGTTATAGTAGATGGATATTTTTGTCTTTTTACTTTTTGAGGGAATAAAAATACCCGTCTACTATAACTAACTAAATATTCTCTTATTCAAATGAATTAGAAAGAATCTTAATTCCTATTTCAAGTGAAATGGAGAGGATCGGTTTCCTGCTCGTAGTCATTGTGCCATTATGATTTATGGGATGGGATTCATTGCAATCCTCTGCCCAAAGAGGGGCAAGAGAATTGCAGTCATCGTGATGCTTGGGCAGATTGTCAGGCAGGCCAAATTACAAGTAGATCAACCATAATCATAATCATAGTAAAGCGGTTATATCTTGCAATTTCAATATCGATTGAAAATAATTTTGGTGATATTGGAAAGCCTATTTAAAGGGTTATAAATTCATATTTTATGAAGATTTTTCAATTTCTACATCTACTAAGTTAGCTCGTCAATAAAAACACAAAAATATATTTCAAAAAGTACAATTTATAACTCGGTTGAAGTTCCGTTTATCTTGATGAGGACCACCAATAATAATTCCAAAAGAGCTTTGGTTGATGTCTTAGTCGAAGTTTATATGACCGAGATTGAATGAGAAGGGTTTTATCGTGCAATGTTTTGTATCGTTCAAACGAGATCATGATAAGGTAGTTTTGGAATTATTTCTTTCAGGGTTGCAGCCCTATTTCTACTTGAGCCTAATAAAGATGACTTGGCCACACAATTTATGTTATTATTCTCAGAGGATTTTTTTAATAAGAAACTCTTTAATTATGTTACAAATCCTCAAATTTTCTTAGTTGGGGAAAAATTGATAGTTATGTGTTTGTTAATTTTGCGACTCGCTACACCGCAATACATTAGCTGGTATCAGAGCTAAGATGCATTGTATCAACAGAGACCACACTCCTGCTCATCCCCTGCCCAATTATAGCGGGCATGGAAAATTTCTTGTGCTTATTGCCTGCAATATTTTTATTTTTTTTTGTTTTGTGTTCTCTTTTCAAAACAAAACATCATTAAATAATTTAAACATAAAACACTCTTAAGACACACAAAAACAGTTTTATGGTTGAGCTCTTACTGTCTCCTCCCTTTTCCGGTTTATTTTCAATTTTGGTTTTTTAATTTCTCTTGCACAACCCTGATAAAAAAGAGCAAATCTCACTCTCTCCCTCGTCATCATTCTCTTCAAAATGAAATTTCTAATTAAATTGTATTCGTTTTAGATAAATGCTACATATCCTAAATTTGTTTTCCAAAATTTGGTTTCCAAATGATGTGTCACTATCTCATGAGTTGGTGACATACTTCCCAAAATAATAAATCCCATGAGATGGTGACACATTATTTATGAACCAACTTTTAGAAAACAAATTTAGAATGTATAGCACTCCTCTTCGTTTTAAGATAAATCATCGGATTGCTACTTTTTTTTTTTTTTTTTTTTCAGATTTTAAAATGTTGGGAGCAGAAACACATGTTATGTTTTCAAAGTAGTGCCTTTCACGATCATGAAACTCCATGTTCACTTAAAAAATAAAGAAAGAAAAAAAATCTTGCTCATAGAATACACTATAATTGTTAGTCAAAGGATGATTTACATATGTTAAACAAATATTTAGTTAAATTTTGACTAAATAATCACGTTTTAATATTTTATCTTTCAACTTTTTTAAAACAATTTCATTCAGTTCAACATTTTAATTAGTTGCTTTTTTTTTTTTTTTTAAAAAAAAAAACATTATTAATATAGTTAAAAATTTATTGAGCTATTGCAACATGCCAAACAACTTGACAAATTTTTAATCATTTTGTTGAAACAGACGTTGATTTCTTTGAAAAATTAGTACTACAAAACTAACAAAATTAATTTTGTTGACTATTTTCTTTTTTTAGTGTTGACAAAATGAGTGGACCATTGATGAAGGGCATGTGCAATGATTCCTCTCGTTGACACTGATTACACGGATTATTAAGTAGGTCACTTAATTCTAGCCCAAAAACTTACGAGTTGACTAACTCTTTGTTGTTGTTGGAGTTGACTACTCTTTGCTTTTTTTTTTTTCTTTTTTTTTTTAATCACAAGCAAACCTTTTTAAAAGATAAATGTTACTCTTTTTTCTTGATTTTTTTTGTGTTTTTGTGTTTTTTATCCTATATATATATATATATATATATATATAAGAGACTCGCTAGTGGAGTAAGTTCTGTTATTTTTTTTTTAGAAAATAATATTAACCTACAATTAAGAAAATACCGTGAGGAACTGTAACATTCCTCTTTTTAAAATCTGTTTGAAACATGTTTAGGTAGTACATTATTTATCAAGCCAAACACTAATTAATTAAATTGATAAATCAAATTTTTTGTTTAATTATTTTACTAATTATAAAATTGCAACAATTATTTATAAGTAAACTCGTAGTAAAAACGAGTGTATCCCTAACAATACGCAATTTGTTATTCTTCAAAGTAATGAGTTAATGACCTTCCTTAATGTCTGTAATGTGTGTATATATATATAAGAACAAATACAAACAAATAACATAGTTACAAAATAGAAAATTAAAGAATCTAAAAAAAAAAAAAAATCATTCTTAACAACAGACCAACCACAACTTTAGAGGGGATTATTAAAAGTGAATAAAACAATTACAAATGTTGTTAATAAAGTTGATTGTAGCGGTCATGATGGACATTGTGATTAATGTTTGTGGTATATCACAGACCGGGGCGAAACTACATCGGGCTTTGGGGGCTTTAACTTAAGTCCCTAAGCTCCCATGTTTTTCCAAAATTTTTAAAAAATACCATTATAATTTTTGTTTTAAATTAGAAATTTACAACCAATTAAATTTAGAGGGGATTATTAAAAGTGAATAAAACAATTAAAAATGTTGTTAATAAAGTTGATTGTAGCGGTCATGATGGACATTGTGATTAATGTTTGTGGTATATCACAGACCGGGGCGAAACTACATCGGGCTTTGGGGGCTTTAACTTAAGTCCCTAAGCTCCCATGTTTTTCCAAAATTTTAAAAAAATACCATTATAATTTTTGTTTTAAATTAGAAATTTACACCCGAAAATTTTTAATATTTTAGTTTTGCTCCCCAAAACTCTAAATGCTAGTTCCTTCCCCGTTCATATAGGTGAAATTTTCAGTCTTCTATCCATAATCCATTATCTTTTATTTGACAGAAATCTCAGAATTCTTTGATATCAAGAGAAATTTTCAGCTTATGTCTTCGATCGGTGCATCCGTGCATGAATTTGATAGGAGCCAAAGGAAAACTCTTCACCTTTCTTTTACTAGAGACACAGACAGACAGACAGACAGAGAGAAGAGCATCTCCGTACTGTTATGTTGCTCCTTCCAATTGTCCATGCTTTAATTTCAACTAATATGATTATTAGTATAGTGTTATTATATAACTCAAGTTGATCTTTCATATCCAAGAGGGCTTGAGATGACATAACAGTAAGGAGTTTTGAAACCCGTAATGGTAATCTTTTACATATGCTTGATTATAGTTCAAATGGCGATTTCTCACCATCTAGACCACACTTGTCATTGGCTCATAACCGATAAATGCTACTCAGACTTGAATAAAGTAATTACAGTTGACCGTCACTTTTTTTTTTTTTTTTTTTTTGGGTAATTAGAAAGAAAAAAATAAAACAAGTCGACATAACAGAAAAGAGTTTTCTGAAAAATAATCATACAGAGATAATTTTGTTTATACTTTGTACTATCTTATTTGACTATTGAGATGACGTGCGGTATTATGAGTCACACGTCCAAGATTTTTATTTATTTTTTTAATTTTAGGAGCGACCGCGTGTCTTTGTGTCAGTAATTCTTATCACCGAGGTTCTGCAGAAAATATTTCCATTTTCTCCGGCATGTGCAACGTACGGTATTATTCCCATATTTTATACAACTCGATAATAGTGCAGCTATTGCTTGTCATTTAATAAAGGGGAAAATTAAAATTAGTCCTTCAATTTTTCTTTTATTTCAATTTAATTGTTAGGTTTATAATTTTAAAAAAATGTAAAATTAGTCTATGTAATTTACTTGATTTGCAATTAGTTTCTTGTGATAATAATGGTATAAAAATGAACTCAAAAATCTTGAGGTATGCCAAAAAAAAAAAAAAAATTTAATTCCTGCAGTCAAATTTCGTTTACAGGCTTACCAATTTTTGATAACATGAAACATCAAAGCTAATAAAATTGTGACACTTGTTGCATTTAACTCAATGTTATACTAATAAAATTTGTTAAATTAGTGGGTGGAATTTGATTGTAGGGACTACATTGTTTTTTTTTTGGCATATCTCTGAGTTCAATTTGATATCATAGGAAGTTAATTGTAAATTAAGGCTCCGTCTGTTTCAGCGTAAAATATTTTCCGTCATAAAATATTTTCAAGGAAATCATTTTACAGGAGAATATTTTACGATGAAAAAATTTTAGAACGTTTGGCATGCGCACAGAAAATCAGAAATATTTTTTATATTCACAACATAAAAATACTAATATACAATAATTAAAAAAAATAAAAATAAAAATACCCGCTCAATACTTGACCGGGACCCGCCCGGAACCTCGCCAGGAGCTACCTGGGACTCGCCCGAGACTCTGTCGGGACTTGACTAGGACCCGCCCGGACTAGCCCGGGACCCCCACTCAAGACCTGATCGGGACTCGACCGGGCAGTCCAGGGCAGGTCCTAGGCAAGTTCCGGAGGGGTCCCGAGCAAGTCCCATGTAGGTCCGGTTGGGTCTTGGGCAGGTGCCGGCAGGTCCCAAGCGGGTTCCGGTCAAGTCCCGAGAAGGTCCTGATCAGGTCCCAACGGGGTCCAGGGCAAGTCTTGGTCAGGTCCCTGGAGGGTCCTGGTCAAATCCCAGGCGGGTCTTCGGTGAGTCCCAGGCAGGTCTCAGGCTGGTCCTGGGCAATTCCCGGTCAGGTCTCGGCGGGGTCCCGGGCAAGTCTAGAGAAGGTCTTGGGAGGGTCCTGGGCAGGTCCTGGGCGGGTCCCTGTGGGGTGTCGGGCGAGTCCCTATGAGGTCCCGGGTGGGTCCCGATCAGGTCTTGGGCAGGTCTTGGTCAAGTCTCGGGCAGGTCCTGGGTTGGTCTAGGCGGGTCCTAGGCAGGTTCCGGTGAGGTCCTAGGCAGGTCTCAGGTGGGTCCCGATCAGGTCTCAGTCAAGTCCTGGGGGGTCCTGGTGAGGTCCTGGGCGGGTCTCAGTCAGGTCTTGGCAAGGTCCTAGTCAAGTCTTGGCGAGGTCCCAGTCAGCTCCTGATAGGGTCCCAAGCAGGTCCCGCTCAAGTCCTGGTTTAGTCCCAATCAAGTCCTGGGCGGATTCCTGGCAGGTTCAATCGGGTCCCAAGTAGGTTCTGAGCAAGAAGTTAATTGTAAATTAAGTAAACTGTAGGGACTAATTTTGTATTTTTTCCTTATAATTTCAACAATTCGTTTCTTAAATTTTACTTTAATAACAGTATGTATGTTGTAGTGTAAGCAATGGTTAAAATTGAATATCTCAAAATCTCTCTTAATTTTCTTTATCCTATTAAAAGTTTTTAAAAGTAAGTCAACTTTAAAATATAATCTTAACCATTACTTAGACTACATCATACATACTGTTATTTACATAAGTAAAAATACAACATTTCCTTAACTTGTTCTTTAAATTAATAATTAACGGTTTGTTTGCCACGTGAACAATTTACTATGTCACACCTGATAAGAAAACAACAGAAGTTGTCTAAAAAAAACATGATCATAGTTAAACAACATAAGGCAACGAACACTAGAAGAAACAAATTTGGTAGTGGTTGCAATAAGAAATGACAAATGTAATTGATGATAACTTTTCTTCAGCAATTATTTTAAAATGCAATAAGAAGGCTAAAAGTTGTCTAAACTCTTGTAGTTTTTTTTTTCCTTTTCTTTTAAGGCTTTCTTAGAAGAAAAAAAAAGGCTTACTAATTATGTGACTTGATATTATTAGTTTTTGAAATAAAATTAAAACAACATAATATAATTCAAATAAAGAATTAGTTCATAAAAAAACTCCAAAAAGAACTTTTTAAGGATGGTTTTATAATTTTTTTTTTGTTTTTGTTTTTGTTTTTTTGGGTCTAATAGATAAAAATAAAGATGTTCCCTTTAAAGAATTGAATTTAGGAAGGACAGAAATTTCTTCCGAATTGATTTATAGGAAATTTCTTTCAACCTAGTCAAATAAGTGCCTAGTGTCATCTCTCACATGTTTTCTTTAATTTTTTAACAGTCATTTATTGTTATTCAACTAATCTAGGAATCCAAACATTAATTTTTTAGAAACCTAAAAATGTTGAATGACACTTGTCACTTATTAGAGTAGGTTGAAGAAAATTTTTTCTAAGAGGATATTCTTTGCACTTAAAAAGGATAAAAAAAAAAAGAATAATAAAAAAAAAAAAAAAAGAAAAAAAAAGGAAAAAAAAAGATGAGAGATTTTATGGAAGCATGTTTGAGCTAATCATGGTCATTGTGACTTGTGAGTGCTTTGAGGGACAAATATCCAATCAAAAGCCGGCTTGCTAGTGAGTAAAAAGAGGCACAATTCATGTAGAGCATAGCATAAACAGTCGTTATTTCTATGGTTAGAAGGAATGCAAGGTGTTTGGTATTGAAAAAGTCTTCAATTGGGATCTATAAAAAAAAACATAAAAGGAATCAATAATGACTAATCATATTCTTCATACTTATTTATCACAGTCATCATGTTATAGCAGCTGATATGAAGCTTTTAAATGATTTTTTATTCTAGTTGTTAGAATAAAATTAAAGTGTATGTCATTTAAAATACATCATATCAGCTGGCGTGACATAAATGTGATAAATGAACTTAAAGAATAAAGAAGAATGATATTCTTTACACTTATTTATTATACACATTTTATTCTGCTTGATATTATATGATTTAAAATACACGTGTATAAAATAAATAATTGTGAATAATTGCTCAAATGATATATTATCATCTAGATTTCTTGATATTTTTAGGCTAGAAAAAGACAAGAAAGAGAGGCTCCCACTTCATTGTTTGAGGTGAAGAAACATTAGAATGGAATGATGCATGAACCAACACCTCGGAGGCTACTCCCACCCGTCCATTCCACTCATTCCAGGATTAATGGATGGATTGGCACTCTTTCCGGGGTTGGTAACGTTGAACTTCACCTTTTGATCATCATTCACTTCTCCCACTATTTACTTGTTCACGAGAAATGCTAGAGAACAACAAATTAAAAACAAAAAAAAACAAAAAAATCTCTATAATTTATCTGTAATGGGTGATGTAAATGGCTAAAAAATAATTTTGAATTTAGCCATTACCGAGTAATGCTACATCCATACCACCCATTATGGATGGATTACGGAATTTTTTTACTGCTCCTTAGCATTACTCTTGTTCATTATGTCCATGGATTTCAGCAAAACACTTACAATTCTAACTGTAGTAGATGTAAGAGACTTCTAATAGAGTTTACCTATACAAATAGATCTCAGATTGCTCGCCCACCTCTCTCACATTTATAAGACTACTCAATTTTCAACCATGAATGCCATTTTGCTTCATGCATATCCTATTTATTTTCAATTTATTGTTATGCATTGGCAATTAGCTCCCAATATAACCCTTAATAATTAGAACTAACATACTTAGGCCATGGGCCGGTAACCTCCCCCAAATCACCTCTATGATGAAAATGATAGTTCAATCACCCTAACAACTACTCATTCACTCTATTTATTTTTTATTTTTTTAACATGTCATAATTTATGCCGTTTATTTTAGGTGGTTGACCTACCTTTGTAGCCAAAGACGTAGTTTGGCCACCATAAACCACCCCGTATAGCCAAACCAATGGTTCAGGCACTCTAACAATGCCGTTCATTAAAAATGAATGACTCAAATAGAAGGTATTGGACCAAATAACAATCCTAAGGGAAGTAAACTTTTTGATACACTTGTTATAATTAAGATGTCCAAGTTGCCCCAGTTGACTTCCTCTTTATATGAGATGGCCAAAGTCAACTTTTTTTTTTTTGAAATGGCTAGAGTCAACTTCTTGATATATGTTATGAGAGGTCCTCACTCTACATATGCAGGTCCATGGGCTATTTGTCATCCTGGTCGACTTTTAATTAAAGACCACAAAAGTTTAGCCCAAAAGGCACGTCCTTAATTGTGAAACTCAGCGTGTGACGGACTCTAGCCTTGTTTTATGGATCATGATCATACAATTTAAAATTAAATTTTAATTTAACTCCTAATAAATAAAAACATGGAAAATAATAATTACTAATAATTCATAACTATCATGTTAGGATGTACTACCACGCTTGCACAGTCAATTACTATTGGGATACTATAATTTTATTATAAGTTTTCTGCAAATTGATGTGATAGTTCATATGATACTTATCATATTTACAAACTAACGTTACATTCAACATGATACTTATTGCGTTAGACACAAAAATATAAACTATCATTTAAGTTTGTAAAATTTTTTTAATAAAAGTTGTATCCTAAACAATTTCCATTTGAAAAGTTATAAAAAGTGTCAATTCTATAGCTTAAAATCTCATAAAATGGGTTGTATCAAACGTTTTCTTTGAAAGCATTTATTTTTTGCACACGGCGTGCGTGGCACGCCGTGTGCTCTTTTACTTCACCCTTAAGTGGGCGGTTAAAAATCACTCTATCTGCTATCTGCTCATCCACATGGGTTATAGGCAATTTTTTAGGGCCAAATATCTACTATCCATACATATACCCGATATTGGAACATATCTACTATCCCACTCACAAATTCCAGACAAACATTACAACAAAAGAATCATGAATAATACAAGATTTATTCATTCATAGGGATTTTACTTCAAAGAATTGGCAGGGAAATACTTTCAGAAAATCATAAAAATTGAGAAAAAAATCTCGTATGTGCGGATAACTAAATCCTTTCATCTCCATAAAGTAAGCATCTTTTGGGAGGTCACTAATCCCATTTAGCAACTCCATACCTTGAGCAAATATGAGTTCTTCAGGGGTCTGGGTTGTAAGGTCAACCATGCTTTTATCTGTCGTCGTTTTTGATTTCTTAGAAGGGTTGCCAGCTTGCATATTGACATCGATCATCCATCGCTTTCCATTATCCTTCCCATTGGGAGCCTTTGATTTACCTTTGCCTGTGGGAGTGGCTCTGTCTTCAACCGCCGGAATTCTACCTTCTTCATAAATGCGAAACCCACCAACGTTCTGGGGCGCTATAGATTTTGTAAGCAACACGTAATTTCGAAAGTCTCGTCTCTCAACAACTCCGTTGGGATCTTCCTTTTCCTAAAATTCCAGTTGTAAGAAACTATTAGAAACTATTTGACCTGAAAAATTCTAGGAAAAAAAGAAAGAGAGGCTTTACCACTTGAACACTCCTGTCCTCATCATTGTAGAATTCACTTCCTCCAGCAAGTGCCAATCTTTTGGCAGACTTATACTTACCTTTCATTTTATCAAATTTTCTTCTTAATTGCCTCAAAGTCAAATATTTTCGTTCAGTTTTCATTTGCATTTCTGGTAAAACTATATTCCAATCAAAATTTTTGTCAATTGGCTTTCCCCCCTGTTTGCCGGATGATAATATCTACCATAATTTCCTCCTCTGGCACGGTCCAGTTGTCGTCTCATTCTTGGTCTTGCGCCATATTGGCTGGTTTTGAATGCAGGCTTTCCCTCTGATAGTAGTTTGATTTAGTTGGTTGTCGCTAGTTATCAAACCAAGCCCTGAAGCTGGGTATATATTGGCAAAGAAGTGAAGTGATGAAAGAGAGAGAGACTTGAGAAGAGTAGTTGAGCTTCATTAATGAAGTTAACTACTATATTGTAGATGGACGTAGTGCTCCATCATATCAGGTTCCCTCAAATGGTTTATGATGGGACAAATTCATACTCCAAAATTGAGTGGGAACCCTTTGTCTGCTGTCACCAGACTGCTTCCGGCGGATTATACCCGGGGAAAAGGTCGACTCACTCCAGAGATGTTTGTGGACAAGTTGGTCCAATGTCATTATCTGGTGAGTTACTTAGGCTTTGACTATTGGATGCCTTTGTTGTATCTGACATGATTTTCTTCTGTGTAGTGTTCTACCCTTATTGCAAGTTGGTAAAAAGAATTCCAAGAAGGCCTGCAGAAGTATGCTGATGAGAGAACTGATCTTCGGGATTTAGTTCGGAAGATGAGCAACCGGCAAGAAGCCTCTAGTTCTCAGGGTCTCGATTCTGAGGTATATAGTCTCCATAGTCTGCTGGTGGCAAAGGAGGATGAGCTTTTTGAGAGTAAGTAGAGGTATACTGAATTGAGGTTGGCCAACACACAACTCCAAGATCGTTTAGAAGCCACCAACCGGAAGAACCAGTTAAAAGGAAGTAAAATTGCACAAACTAACAAAATTAAGAAATTAACAATTGTAAATTAAGGGGCTAAAATATGAATATTTTAGCACTTAACAAAAACCCAACACAGGAAATAGCACAATGTTTACCCCATTTTTCTTTGATAACTAATAAACAGAACAAAATATTTATTGTTTCAATTATTTTTCACTTCGGTAAAGAATGTAGATTAATAACTAGTAATGTTTATTTGGAATTTGTGAATGTGGGGATTGTGCTTTCCTTTTTTTTTTTTTTTTTTTTTTTTTTTTTTTTGTGTTGCCAAATTGGATTGTTTTTATTTATTTGATATTTTTTTTCCAGGTAGAGAACATATATCCCTTGGTGCATCGTGCTATTGCTGCTACCTCTGCTCTTCCGGATATTCGAAGTAAGATTAATGTGTGTGTATAAAATTGATTGCTACAGTTAGGTGTGTAATAGATTTGTTGGTACATCACATGTGCTTTGACGATTTCCAAATACTACATTATTTTCTTTCAGATTGCTTAATCTATGCCATTGTACTTTTCTATCATCGAATTCAGTTGAAAGTTTATTACTGACCAACATAGAAGAAACATGCATTTTGGTAGATAAAGCGTGTCATGTAAATTTGATTTTACACTTAATGAGAGAACACAGCTTTGAGGTTGCATTTTGATTTCAGTAAATATATGTTTCGGCATTGTTCGAAAGTAATATTTTATATACATTTTTGGATTTCCTTTTTCTTCTTGCACAGTTTCTGAGTTTTTTCTTTTCTTTTTCTTCGGTGCTTTATTTTAAGACCGATATGACAGGATGCCTAACCATGTTGAATCTAAGCTTTAGCCTTTTCAACATGTTGGTGTTAGGCATATAGTGGATTTGGATATTTTTCCTCATTGGACTACCGTTATTCAACATGCATTAATTATTTTCCCCAGGAGCATGATGAAGTTTCTCTATTACTTCATTATCACTGAACTATGGTAGTTTTTGAAACTAATACGAGTTTTTATAAGTTTTTTTTTTCAGGTATATCTCGCAGAATGGAGGGTGTGTTCTCCTAGCAGATGAAATTGGACTGGGAAAGACTTTGCAGGAAATTGATTCACTCGAACCATTTCTTGTCTTCAATGTGATTTAAACATGTATATTGAGTTCATATGTCTTTTCTAGGCTATTGCTATAAGTGCATGCGTCCATGATTCATGGCCTATTTTTATTCTTATGCATTCTTCCTTGCGTCTGTATTGGGCTTTAGTAAGTGTTTTCTTAACTTCATATTTCAGATTTAGAAGATGGCTTCTACCCAAAGTGCATTTGATCTTCTTCTTCTTCTTTCTTTCTTTTTTTGTTTTTGTTTTTGTTTTTTTTGTTTTTTTGTTTTCTTTCTTTTTTTGTTTTTTTTTTTTGTGTTGCCAAATTGGATTGTTTTTATTTAGGGTTAAATACTAAATTAGTCCCTAGGGTTTCATAACTTTATTTTTTCCCCCCTTGGGTTTCATTTTTATCACAGGAGGTCCCTGTGGTTTTGATAAGTGACCAAATTAGTCCATCCGTTAGTTGACCATTAGTTGACTGTACGGACTGACACGTGGACCAATCAGACGTTGACACGTGGCACATATTTTAATTTTTTTTAATTAAAAAAAATGTTTTTTTTAAAAAAAAAAAATTAAAAAAAATATACTAAAAAAAAAAAAAAAAAAAAGAAAAATCGGAAGAAACTGGGGGTGGCCGAGCCACCCCCAAATTGCCAAGGGGGTGGCTCGGCCACCCCCAGTTTCTTCCGATTTTTCTTTTTTTTTTTTTTTTTTTTTTTTTTTTTTTTTTTTTAATATATTTTTTTTAAAAAAAACATTTTTTTTAATTAAAAAAAAAATTAAAAAAAAATTAATATATGTGCCACGTGTCGACGTCTGATTGGTCCACGTGTCAGTTTAACGGTCAACTAACGGATGGACTAATTTGGTCACTTATCAAAACCACAGGGACCTCCTGTGATAAAAATGAAACCCCAGGGGGAAAAAAATAAAGTTGTGAAACCCTAGGGACTAATTTGGTATTTAACCCTTTTATTTATTTGATATTTTTTCCCAGGTAGAGAAGATATATCCCATGGTGCATCGTGCTATTGCTGCTACCTCTGCACTTCCGGATCTTCGAAGTAAGATTAATGCGTGTATATAAAATTGATTGCTACAGTTAGGTGTGTAATAGATTTGTTGGTACATCACATGTGCTTTAACGATTTTCAAATACTACATTATTTTCTTTCAGATTGCTTAATCTATGCCATTGTACTTTTCTATCATCGAAATCAGGTGAAAGTTTATTACTGACCAACATAGAAGAAACACGCATTTTGGTAGATAAAGCGTGTCATGTAAATTTGATTTTACACTGAATGAGAGAACACAACTTTGAGGTTGCATTTTGATTTCAGTAAATATATATTTCGGCATTGTTCGAAAGGAATATTTTATATACATTTTTGGATTTCCTTTTTCTTCTGGCACAGTTTCTGAATTTTTTTTCTTTTTCTTTGGTGCTTTATTTTAACACCGATACGACAGGACGCCAAACCATGTTGAATCTAAGCTTTTGCCTTTTCAACATGTTGGTGTTAGACATGTAGTGGATTTTTATATTTTTCCTCATTGGACTACCGTTATTCAACATGCATTAATTATTTTCCCCTGGAGCATGATGAAGTTTATCTATTACTTCATTATCACTGAACTATGGTAGTTTTTCAAACTAATACGAGTTTTTATAACTTTTTTTCAGGTATATCTTGCAGGATGGAGGGTGTGTTCTCCTAGCAGATGAAATTAGACTGGGAAAGACTTTGTAGGAAATTGATTCACTCGAACCATTTCTAGTCTTCAATGTGATTTAAGCATGTATATTGAGTTCATATGTCTTTTCTAGGCTATTGCTATAAGTGCATGCGTCCGTGATTCATGGCCTATTCTTATTCTTATGCATTCTTCCTTGCGTCTGCATTGGGCTTCAGTAAGTGTTTTGTTAACTTCATATTTCAGATTTAGAAGATGGCTTCTACCCAAAGTGCATTTGATCTTCTTCTTCTTCTTTCTTAACTTTTTTGTTTTTTTGTTTTTTGTTTTTTTTTTGTGTTGCAAAATTGGATTGTTTTTATTTATTTGATTTTTTTTCCCAGGTAGAGAAGATATATATCCCTTGGTGCATCGTGCTATTGCTGCTACCTCTGCACTTTCGGATCTTCGAAGTAAGATTAATGCGTGTGTATAAAATTGATTGCTACAGTTAGGTGTGTAACAGGTTTGTTGGTACATCACATGTGCTTTAACGATTTTCAAATACTACATTATTTTCTTTCAGATTGCTGAATCTATGCCATTGTACTTTTCTGTCATCGAATTTAGTTGAAAGTTTATTACTGACCAACATAGAAGAAAAACGCATTTTGGTAGATAAAGCGTGTCATGTAAATTTGATTTTACACTGAATGAGAGAACACAACTTTGAGGTTGCATTTTGATTTCAAAAAATATATATTTCGGCATTGTTCGAAAGTAATATTTTATATACATTTTTGGATTTCCTTTTTCTTCTTGCACAGTTTCTGAATTTTTTTTTTCTTTTTCTTTGGTGCTTTATTTTAAGACCGATATGACAGGATGCCTAACCATGTTGAATCTAAGCTTTTGCCCTTTCAACATGTTGGTGTTAGGCATGTAGTGAATTTTTATATTTTTCCTCATTGGACTACCGTTATTCAACATGCATTAATTATTTTCCCAGGAGCATGATGAAGTTTATCTAATACTTCATTATCACTGAACTATGGTAGTTTTTGAAACTAATACGAGTTTTTATAACTTTTTTTCAGGTATATCTTGCAGGATGGAGGGTGTGTAATCCTAGCAGATGAAATTAGACTGGGAAAGACTTTGCAGGAAATTGATTCACTCGAACCATTTGTAGTCTTCAATGTGATTTAAGCATGTATATTGAGTTCATATGTCTTTTCTAGGCTATTGCTGTAAGTGCATGCGTCCGTGATTCATGACCTGTTCTTATTCGTATGCATACTTCCTTGCGCCTGCATTGGGCTTCAGTAAGTGTTTTGTTAACTTCATATTTCAGATTTAGAAGATGGCTTCTACCCAAAGTGCATTTGATCTTCTTCTTCTTCTTTCTTAACTTTTTTGTTTTTTATTTTTTTGTTTTTTTGTTTTTTTTTTTTTTGTCTTGCAAAATTGGATTGTTTTTATTTATTTGATTTTTTTTCCCAGGTAGAGAAGATATATCCCTTGGTGCATCGTGCTATTGCTGCTACCTCTGCACTTTCGGATCTTCGAAGTAAGATTAATGCGTGTGTATAAAATTGATTGCTACAGTTAGGTGTGTAACAGGTTTGTTGGTACATCACATGTGCTTTGACGATTTTCAAATACTACATTATTTTCTTTCAGATTGCTTAATCTATGCCATTGTACTTTTCTGTCATCGAATTTAGTTGAAAGTTTATTACTGACCAACATAGAAGAAAAACGCATTTTGGTAGATAAAGCGTGTCATGTAAATTTGATTTTACACTGAATGAGAGAACACAACTTTGAGGTTGCATTTTGATTTCAATAAATATATATTTCGGCATTGTTTGAAAGTAATATTTTATATACATTTTTGGATTTCATTTTTCTTCTTGCACAGTTTCTGAATTTTTTTTCTTTTTCTCCGGTGCTTTATTTTAAGACCGATATGACAGGATGCCTAACCATGTTGAATCTAAGCTTTTGCCCTTTCAACATGTTGGTGTTAGGCATGTAGTGAATTTTTATATTTTTCCTCATTAGACTACCGTTATTCAACATGCATTAATTATTTTTCCTAAAAGCATGATGAAGTTTCCCTATTACTTCATTATCACTGAGGTATTGTAGTTTTTGAAACTAATACGAGTTTTTATAAGTTTTTTTTAGGTATATCTTGCAGCATGGAGGGTGTGTTTTCCTAGCAGATGAAATTAAACTGGGAAAGACTTTGCAGGAAATTGATTCACTCGAACCATTTCTAGTCTTCAATGTGATTTAAGCATGTATATTGAGTTCATATGTCTTTTCTAGGCTATTGCTATAAGTGCATGCGTCCGTGATTCATGGCCTATTCTTATTCTTATGCATTCTTCCTTGCGTCTGCATTGGGCTTCAGTAAGTGTTTTGTTAACTTCATATTTTAGATTTAGAAGATGGCTTCTACCCAAAGTGCATTTGATCTTCTTCTTCTTCTTTCTTAACTTTTTTGTTTTTTGTTTTTTTGTTTTTTTGTTTTTTTTTTTGTCTTGCAAAATTGGATTGTTTTTATTTATTTGATTTTTTTTCCCAGGTAGAGAAGATATATCCCTTGGTGCATCGTGCTATTGCTGCTACCTTTACACTTTCGGATCTTCGAAGTAAGATTAATGCGTGTGTATAAAATTGATTGCTACAGTTAGGTGTGTAATAGATTTGTTGGTACATCACATGTGCTTTGACGATTTTGAAATACTACATTATTTTCTTTCAGATTGCTTAATCTATGCCATTGTACTTTTCTATCATCGAATTCAGTTGAAAGTTTATTACTGACCGACATAGAAGAAACACGCATTTTGGTAGATAAAGCGTGTCACGTAAATTTGATTTTACACTGAATGAGAGAACACAACTTTGAGTTTGCATTTTGATTTCAGTAAATATATATTTCCCCATTGATCGAAAGTAATATTTTATATTCATTTTTAGATTTCATTTTTCTTCTGGCACAGTTTCTGAATTTTTTTTCTTTTTCTTTGGTGCTTTATTTTAAGACCGATACGACAGGATGTCAAACCATGTTGAATCTAGGCTTTTGCCTTTTCAACATGTTGGTGTTAGGCATGTAGTGGATTTTTATATTTTTTCTCATTGGACTACTGTTATTCAATATGCATTAATTATTTTCCCCAGGAGCATGATGAAGTTTATCTATTACTTCATTGTGTCTGAACTATGGTAGTTGTTGAAAATTAATACGACTTTTTATAAGTTTTTTTTTTTTTTTTTTTTTTTTTTTTTTTTTTTTCAGGTATATCTTGCAGGATGGAGGGTGTGTTCTCCTAGCAGATGAAATTGGACTGGGAAAGAATTTGCATGAAATTGATTCACTCGAACCATTGCTAGTTTTCAATGTGATTTAAGCATGTATATTGAGTTCATATGTCTTTTCTAGGCTATTGCTGTAAGTGCATGCATCCGTGATTCATGGCCTGTTCTTACTCTTATGCATTCTTCCTTGCGTCTGCATTGGCCTTCAGTATGTGTTTTGTTAACTTCATATTTCAGATTTGGAAGATGGCTTCTACCCAAGTGCATTCGATCTTGTTCTTCTTCTTTCTTTCTTTTTTCTGTTTTTTTGTTTTTTTGTTTTTTTGTGTTGCAAAATTGGATTGTTTTTATTTATTTGATATTTTTTCCCAGGTAGAGTACATATATCTCTTGGTGCATCATGCTATTGCTGCTACCTCTGCACTTCCGGATCTTCGAAGTAAGATTAATGCGTGTATATAAAATTGACTGCTACAGTTAGGTGTGTAATAAATTTGTTGGTATATCACATGTGCTTTAACGATTTTCAAATACTACATTATTTTCTTTCAGATTGCTTAATCTATGCCATTGTACTTTTCTATCATCGAAATCAGGTGAAAGTTTATTACTGACCAACATAGAAGAAACACGCATTTTGGTAGATAAAGCGTGTCATGTAAATTTGATTTTACACTGAATGAGAGAACACAACTTTGAGGTTGCATTTTGATTTTAGTAAATATATATTTCGGCATTGTTCGAAAGGAATATTTTATATACATTTTTGGTTTTCTTTTTTCTTCTTGCATAATTTCTGAATTTTTTTTCTTTTTCTTTGGTGCTTTATTTTAAGACCAATATGACAGGATGCCTAACCATGTTGAATCTAAGCTTTTGTCTTTTCAACATGTTGGTGTTAGGCATATAGTGGATTTGGATATTTTTCCTCATTTGACTACCGTTATTCAACATGCATTAAGTATTTTTCCCAGGAGCATGATGAAGTTTCTCTATTACTTCATTATCACTGAACTATGGTAATTTTTGAAACTAATACGAGTGTTTATAAGTTTTTTTCAAGTATATCTCGCAGCATGGAGGGTGTTTTCTCCTAGTAAATGAAATTGGACTGAGAAAGACTTTGCAGGAAATTGATTCATTCGAACCATTTATAGTCTTCAATGTGATTTAAGCAAGTATATTGAGTTCATATGTCTTTTCTAGGCTATTGCTATAAGTACATGCGTCCGTGATTCATGGCCTATTCTTATTCTTATGCATTCTTCTTTGCGTCTGCATTGGGCTTCAGTAAGTGTTTTGTTAACTTCATATTTCAAATTTAGAAGATGGCTTCTACCCAAAGTGCATTTGATCTTCTTCTTCTTCTTTCTTAACTTTTTTGTTTTTTGTTTTTTTTTTTTGTGTTGCCAAATTGGATTGTTTTTATTTATTTGATATTTTTTCCCAGGTAGAGAACATATATCCCTTGGTGCATCGTGCTATTGCTGCTACCTCTGCACTTCCGGATCTTCGAAGTAAGATTAATGCGTGTGTATAAAATTGATTGCTACAGGTAGGTGTGTAATGGGTTTGTTGGTACATCACATGTGCTTTGATGATTTTCAAATACTACATTATTTTCTTTGAAATTGCTTAATCTACGCCATTGTACTTTTCTATCATCGAATTCAGTTGAAACTTTATTACTGACCAACATAGAAGAAAAACGCATTTTGGTAAATAAAGCGTGTCATGTAAATTTAATTTTACATTGAATGAGAGAACACAGCTTTGAGGTTGCATTTTGATTTCAGTAAATATATATTTTGGCATTGTTCGAAAGTAATATTTTATATACATTTTTGGATTTCGTTTTGCTTCTTGCACAGTTTCTGAATTTTTTTTGTTTTACTTTGGTGCTTTATTTTAAGACCGATACAACAGGATGCCTAACCATGTTGAATCTAAGCTTTTGCCTTTTCAACATGTTGGTGTTAGGCATGTAATGGATTTGGAAATGTTTCCTCATTGGACTACCGTTATTCAACATGCATTAATTATTTTCTCTAGGAGCATGATGAAATTTCTCTATTACTTCTTTATCACTGAACTGTTGTAGTTTTTGAAACTAATACGAGTTTCTATAAGTTTTTTTTTTTAGGTATATCTTGCAGCATGGAGGGTGTGTTCTCCTAACAGATGAAGTTAGACTGGGAAAGACTTTGCAGGAAATTGATTCACTCGAACCATTTCTAGTCTTCAATGTGATTTAAGCATATATATTGAGTTCATATGTCTTTTATAGGCTATTGCTGTAAGTGCATGCGTCCGTGATTTATGGTCTGTTCTTATTCTTATGCATTATTCCTTGAGTCTGCATTGGGCTTTAGTAAGTGTTTTGTTAACTTCATATTTCAGATTTGGAAGATGGCTTCTACCCAAAGAGCATTTGATCTTCTTCTTCTTCTTCTTTCTTTCTTTTTTTTGTTTTTGTTTTTGTTTTTGTTTGGGTTTTTTCTTTTTTGTTGCCAATTGGATTGTTTTTATTTATTTGATATTTTTTCCCAGCTAGAGAACATATATCCCTTGGTGCATTGTGCTATTGTTGCTACCTCTGTACTTGCGGATCTTCGAAGTAAGATTAATGTGTATGTATAAAATTGATAGCTACAGTTAGGTATGTAATAGATTTGTTGGTACATCACATGTGCTTTGACGATTTTCAAATACTACGTTATTTTCTTTCAGATTACTTAATCTATGCCAATGTACTTTTCTATCATCGAATTCAGTTGAAAGTTTATTATCGACCAACATAGAAGAAACACGCATTTTGGTAGATAAAGCGTGTCATGTAAATTTGATTTTACACTGAATGAGAGAACACAGCTTTCAGTTTGCATTTTGATTTCAGTAAATATATATTTCTGCATTGTTTGAATGTAATATTTTATATACATTTTTGGATTTCCTTTTTCTTCTTTCACAGTTTCTGAATTTTTTTTTCTTTTTCTTTGGTGCTTTATTTTAAGACCGATATGACAGGATGCCTAACCATGTTGAATCTAAGCTTTTGTCTTTTCAACATGTTGGTGTTAGGCATGTAGTGGATTTGGATATTTTTCCTCATTGGACTACTGTTATTCAACATGTATTAATTATTTTCCCTAGGAGCATGTGAAGTTTCTCTATTACTTCATTATGACTGAACTATTGTAGTTTTTGAAACTAATACGAGTTTTTATAAGTTTTTTCTTTTAGGTATATCACGCAGTATGAAGGGTGTGTTCTCCTAGCAGATGAAATTTGACTGGGAAAGACTTTGCAGGAAATTGATTGACTCGAACCATTTCTAGTCTTCAATGTGATTTTAGCATGTGTATTGAGTCCATATGTCTTTTCTAGGCTACTGCTGTAAGTGCATGCGTCCGTGATTCATGGCCTGTTCTTATTCTTATGCATTCTTCCTTGCATCTGCATTGGGCTTCAGTAAGTGTTTTGTTAACTTCATATTGCAGATTTAGAAGATGGCTTCTACCCAAAGTGCACTTGATCTTCTTCTTCTTCTTTCTTTCTCTTTTTGTTTTTGTTTTTGTTTTTTTGTTTTGTTTTGTTTTGTTCTTTTTTTTTTGTATGGCCAAATTGGATTGTTTTTATTTATTTGATATTTTTTCCCAGGTAGAGAACATATATCCCTTGGTGCATCGTGCTATTGCTGCTACCTCTGCACTTCCGGATCTTCGAAGTAAGATTAATGCGTTTGCATAAAAGTGATTGCTACAGTTAGGTGTATAATAGATTTGTTGGTACATCACATGTGCTTTGTCGATTTTCAAATATTACATTATTTTCTTTCAGATTGCTTAATCTATGCCATTGTTCTTTTCTATCATCGAATTCTGTTGAAAGTTTATTACTGATCGACATAGAAGAGACATGCATTTTGGTAGATAAAGCGTGTCATGTAAATTTGATTTTACACTAAATGAGAGAACACAACTTTGAGGTTGCATTTTGATTTCAGTAAATATATATTTCGACATTCTTAGAAAGTAATATTTTATATACATTTTTAGATTTCCTTTTTCTTCTTACACAGTTTCTGAATGTTTTTTCCTTTTCTTTGGTGCTTTATTTTAAGACCGATATGACAGGATGCTTAACCATGTTGAATATAAGCTTTTGCCTTTTCAACATATTGGTGTTAAGCATGTAGTGGATTTGGATATTTTTCCACATTTGACTACCGTTATTCAACATGCATTAATTATTTTCCCTAGGAGCATGATGAAATTTCTCTATTACTTCATTATCACTGAACTATTGTAGTTTTTGAAACTAATACGAGTTTTTATAAGTTTTTTTTTTTTTTTTTTTTTTTTTTTCAGGTATATCTTGCAGCATGGAGGGTGTGTTATCCTAATAGATGAAGTTAGATTGGGAAAGACTTTGCAGGAAATTGATTCACTCGAACCATTTCTAGTTTTCAATGTGATTTAAGCATGTATATTGAGTTCATATGTCTTTTCTAGGCTATTGCTGTAAGTGCATACGTCCGTGATTCATGGCCTGTTCTTATTCTTATGCATTCTTCCTTGCGTCTGCATTGGGATTTAGTTAGTGTTTTGTTAACTTCATATTTCAGATTTGGAAGATGGCTTCTACCCAAAGTGCATTTGATCTTGTTCTTCTTCTTTCTTTCTTTTTTTGTATTTGTTTTTGTTTTTGTTTTTGTTTTTTTTTTTTTTTTGTGTTGCCAATTGGATTGTTTTTATTTATTTGATATTTTTTCCAAAGTAGAGAACATATATTCCTTGGTGCATCATGCTATTGCTGCTACCTCTGTACTTCCGGATCTTCGAAGTAAGATTAATGCATATGTATAAAATTGATTGCTACAGTTAGGTATGTAATAGGTTTGTTGGTACATCACATGTGCTTTGACGATTTTCAAATACTACATTATTTTCTTTCAGATTGCTGAATCTATGCCAATGTACTTTTCTATCATCGAATTCTGTTGAAAGTTTATTACCGACCAACATAGAAGAAACACGCATTTTGGTAGATAAAGCGTGTCATGTAAATTTGATTTTGCACTGAATGAGAGAACACAGCTTTAAGGTTGCATTTTGATTTCAGTAAATATATATTTCGGCATTGTTCGAATGTAATATTTTACATACATTTTTGGATTTCCTTTTTCTTCTTGCACAGTTTCTGAATTTTTTTTTCTTTTTCTTTTGTGCTTTATTTTAAGACCGATATGACAGGATGCCTAACCATGTTGAATCTAAGCTTTTGCCTTTTCAACATGTTGGTGTTAGGCATGTAGTGGATTTGGATATTTTTCCTCATTGGACTACTGTTATTCAACATGCATTAATTATTTTTCCTAGGAGCATGATGAAGTTTCTCTATTACTTTATTATGACTGAACTATTGTTGTTTTTGAAACTAATATGAGTTTTTTATAAGTTTTTTCTTTCAGGTATATCACGCAGCATGAAGGGTGTGTTCTCCTAGCAGATGAAATTTGACTGGGAAAGACTTTGCAGGAAATTGATTCACTCGAACCATTTCTAGTCTTCAATGTGATTTTAGCATGTATATTGAGTCCATATGTTTTTTCTAGGCTACTGCTGTAAGTGCATGCGTCCGTGATTCATGGCCTGTTCTTATTCTTATGCATTCTTCCTTGCGTCTGCATTGGGCTTTAGTAAGTGTTTTGTTAACTTTATATTTTAGATTTAGAAGATGGCTTCTACCCAAAGTGCATTTGATCTTCTTCTTCTTCTTTCTTTCTTTTTTTGTTTTTGTTTTTGTTTTTTTGTTTTGTTTTTTTGTTTTTTTTTTGTATGGCCAAATTGGATTGTTTTTATTTATTTGATATTTTTTCCCAGGTAGAGAACATATATCCTTTGGTGCATCGTGCTATTGCTGCTACCTCTGCACTTTTGGATCTTCAAAGTAAGATTAATGCGTTTGTATAAAAGTGATTGCTACAGTTAGGTGTGTAATAGATTTGTTGGTACATCACATGTGCTTTGTCGATTTTCAAATACTACATTATTTTCTTTCAGATTGCTTAATCTATGGCATTGTACTTTTCTATGATCGAATTCTGTTGAAAGTTTATTACTGGCCGACATAGAAGAAACACGCATTTTGGTTGATAAAGCGTGTCAGGTAAATTTGATTTTACACTAAATGAGAGAACACAACTTTGAGGTTGCATTTTGATTTCGGTAAATATATATTTCGGCATTCTTAGAAAGTAATATTTTATATACATTTTTAGATTTCTTTTTTCTTCTTGCACAGTTTCTGAATTTTTTTTCCTTTTCTTTGGTGCTTTATTTTAAGACCGATATGACAGGATGCTTAACCATGTTGAATATAAGCTTTCGCCTTTTTAACATGTTGGTGTTAGGCATGTAGTGGATTTGGATATTTTTCCTCATTGGACTACCGTTATTCAACATGCATTAATTATTTTCCCCAAGAGCATGATGAAGTTTCTCTATTACTTCATTATCACTGAACTATGGTAGTTTTTGAAACTAATTCGAGTTTTTATAAGTTTTTTTTTTTCAGGTATATCTTGCAGCATGGTGGGTGTGTTCTCCTTGCAGATGAAATTGGACTGGAAAAGATTTTGCAAGAAATTGATTCACTCGAACCATTTCTTGTCTTCAATGTGATTTAAGTATGTATATTGAGTTTATATGTGTTTTCTAGGCTATTGCTGTAAGTGCATGGGTCCGTGATTCATGGCCTGTTCTTATTCTTATGCATTCTTCCTTGCGCCTGCATTGGGCTTCAGTAAGTGTTTTGTTAACTTCATATTTCAGATTTGGAAGATGGCTTCTACCCAATGTGCATTTAATCTTCTTCTTCTTCTTTTTTTTTTTTTTTTTTGTTTGTTTGTTTGTTTGTTTGTTTGTTTTTTTTGTTTTTTTTTTTTTTTTTGTGTTTGCAAATTGGATTGTTTTTATTTATTTGATATTTTTTCCTTGGTAGAGAACATATATCCCTTGGTGCATCGTGCTATTGTTGCTACCTCTGCTCTTCCGGATCTTCGAAGTAAGATTAATGTGTGTGTATAAAATAGATTGCTATAGTTAGGTGTGTAATAGATTTGTTGGTACATCACATGTGCTTTGATGATTTTCAAATACTACATTATTTTCTTTCAGATTGCTTAATCTATGCCATTGTACTTTTCTATCATCAAATTCAGTTGAATGTTTATTACTGACCAACATAGAAGAAACACGCATTTTGGTAGAGAAAGCATGTCATGTAAATTTGGTTTTACACTGAATGAGAGAACACAGCTTTAAGGTTGCATTTTGATTTCAGTAAATATATATTTCGGCATTGTTCGAAAGTAATATTTTATATACATTTTTGGATTTCCTTTTTCTTCTTGCAAAGTTTCTGAATTTTTTTTCTTTTTCTTTGGTGCTTTATTTTAAGAACGATATGACAGGATGCCTAACCATGTTGAATCTAAGCTTTTGCCGTTTCAACATGTTGGTGTTAGGCATGTGGTGGATTTGGATATTTTTCCTCATTGGACTTCCGTTATTCAACATGCATTAATTATATTCCCCAGGAGCATGATGAAGTTTCTCTATTACTTCATTATCACTGAACTATGGAAGTTTTTGAAACTAATACGAGTTTTTATAAGTTTTTTTCAAGTATATCTTGCAGCATGGAGGATGTGTTCTATTAGCAGATGAAATTGGACTGGGAAAGATTTTGCAGGAAATTGATTCACTCGAACCATTTCTAGTCTTCAATGTGATTTAAGCATGTATATTGAGTTTATATGTGTTTTTTAGGCTATTGCTGTAAGTGCATGGGTCCGTAATTCATGGCCTGTTCTTATTCCTATGCATTCTTCCTTGCGCCTGCATTGGGCTTCAGTAAGTGTTTTGTTAACTTCATATTTCAGATTTGGAAGATGGCTTCTACCCAAAGTACATTTGATCTTCTTCTTCTTCTTTCCTTCTTTTTTTGTTTTGTTTTGTTTTGTTTTTTTTTTTGTTTTTTGTTGCCAAATTGGATTGTTTTTATTTATTTGATATTTTTTCCCTGGTAGAAAACATATATCCCTTGGTGCATCGTGCTATTGCTGCTACCTCTGTTCTTCCGGATCTTTGAAGTAAGATTAATGTGTGTGTATAAAATTGATTGCTACAGTTAAGTGTATAATAGATTTGTTGGTACATCACATGTGCTTTGACGATTTTCAAATACTACATTATTTTCTTTCAGATTGCTTAATCTATGCCGTTGTACTTTTCTATCATCGAATTCAGTTGAAAGTTTATTACTGACCAACATAGAAGAAACACGCATTTTGGTAGATAAAGCGTGTTATGTAAATTTGATTTTACACTGAATGAGAGAACACAACTTTGAGGGTGCATTTTGATTTCAGTAAATATATATTTCGGCATTGTTCGAAAGTAATATTTTATATACATTTTGGGATTTCCTTTTTCTTCTTGCGCAGTTTCTGATTTTTTTTTTCTTTTTCTTTGGTGCTTTATTTTAAGACCGATATGACAGGATGCCTAACCATGTTGAATCTAAGCTTTTGCCTTTTCAACATATTGGTGTTAGGCATGTAGTGGATTTGGATATTTTTCCTCATTGGACTACCGTTATTCAACATGTATTAATTATTTTCCACAGGAGCATGATGAAGTTTCTCTATTACTTCATTATCACTGAACTATGGTAGTTTTTGAAACTAATTCGAGTTTTTATAAGTTTTTTTTCAGGTATATCTTGCAGCATGGTGGGTGTGTTCTCCTTGCAGATGAAATTGGACTGGGAAAGATTTTGCAGGAAATTGATTCACTCGAACCATTTCTAGTCTTCAATGTGATTTAAGCATGTATATTGAGTTCATATGTGTTTTCTAGGCTATTGCTGCAAGTGCATGAGTCCGTGATTCTTGGCCTGTTCTTATTCTTATGCATTCTTCCTTGCGCCTGCATTGGGCTTCTGTAAGTGTTTTGTTAACTTCATATTTCAGATTTAGAAGATGGCTTCTACCCAGAAAGCATTTGATCTTCTTCTTCTTCTTTTTTTTTTTTTTTTTTTTTTTTTTGTTTTTGTTTTCTTTTTCAGATGATTCAATAATGGCTGGATATCCTCCATCAAATATACTTGTATGTTGTTTGAAGTCCCTTTCTAAAATTTTCTAGTTACTTTTTCTTTTGTTGTTGAAGCTGGAATCTTAAGCATTTTTTTCTCCCTTTTATGCCCTTCACCTTTGAGAATTTGAATATTGGTTATTTGGTTCTTTATTTATTTATTTTTATCTAAATTATTTATGTTTTACAAATGAGTTATTTTCTAGGTTGTTTTATCTCAATGTGGTGGATCAAACACAGCTGGGTATACAATAATACCATCAAATACCAAGGGTAGCATTCATCTTGATGGTCTATTCAACATCATCTCCTATGACGTAGTCCCTAAGCTACATAATCTACTAATGGCATTAGAGTTTAAGGTAAGTACTGCCATTATTTGGTTTCTACATCTTCACTGTGTTTTCCTTGTCTCATTCTCTTGGATTTTAACAATTAGTGATAGTGGGAAACTAATTTTGTAGTTTCATTTTATCAATATGCATAGAAAAGTAAGTAATACAGTTATCATACTAAATCTTAGACAGTTGGAAAGCACATGAATAAAAAATAAGAGTGGATGAAATGGAGTCCAGATGGATGAGTGGCAATACTAGAAGTGATAGAGGCCTTTCTTCTCTCTCCCTCATATGATCATGCGACTTATAAATGCTCAATGTAAAATAATTCAAGAGGACTAAGAATATGGCTGAATAACTTTTCTATATTCAATCATTCATACCGAATCATACATGAGTTTATATAAGCTGATTACAATGTAAATGTAAGGAAAGAATAACTACACAAATCAAGCATCTATTACACACAATCATCCATGATATTATATGATTGTGTATTTACAAAACAACCTATAAGATTACATCAAATCTTTCCTTATGTGTGCATATCTTTATGTCATAGCAGCAAGGAGAGATGATCTTCTTTCCTTAGCTGCATCATTGACTGATGGTAAGGCTAAATGTGATGAATCACAAGGATCCTCGACAGTTGCAAGATCCTTGTCTTTATGAGATTCTGCTATGCTAACTGATGAGGATGATGTGGCTGCATAGTCAGTGAGTTTGATAGGTTGACCTGGCTGCTTAGATGGCTCAAGTGTGTCATGTAGTCTAACACAATGGTGATATATTTATGACCATTGTGAGCATTGTAAGGTCTGAGGAGAGGATAACAAGCACAACCAAAGACTTTGAGGAGAGAATAATCAGGCCGTTTGTAAAACAATTTGAAGTAAGGAGAGTGATTTTCAGCACGGTTGTGGGAAGTCTATTGATCAGGTAGACTGCAGTATTCAATGCATCAACCCAATAAGAAAGGGGAAGGTGAGATTGAGCTAGTAGGGCTAAACTAGTATCCACTATATGCCTATATTTCCTTTCAGCAAGGCAAATTCTGTTGGGGAGTATGAGGACACGAAATTCTGTGGAAGATACCATTTGAGCTTAGGAGGTGTTTGAATTGATTGGAGGTAAATTCCCCTCCTCCCTCAGATTGAAAGGCCTTGATTTTCTTAGACAATAAGTTCTCTACTAGGCTTTTGAATTGTACAAGACATGCAAATGTATTTGATTTGTTATGTATTGGATAAATCCAAGAAAACCTTGAGTAGTTGTCAATGAAAATCACATAGTAACGACATCCATTAAGAGAATGAATTGGAGAACACCATAAATTAGAATGTATTGTTTCTAATGATTGGGTGATTACATTATTAGAATCAGAAAAAGGAAGAGACTTGGACTTTGCTACTCGACAAAGTTCACACAAATCTTCATTTGAGATAGGACCAAGTATAGGTAGGTTTACAAGTTGTTTGATTTTATTCAAAATAGGAGGTGTAGGGTGCCCTAACCGACTATGCCATATCTTGGAGGAGGCTGTGACTCCAAGGGATGCTGAAACCTTCTTGACTTTATTAGCTGATTGGACAGAAAGATTGGATAAAGTCCATCCCTACTTGGCCCTTGCAAAAGAGTCTGCCCGGTGAGGTTGTCCTTCACAAAGAAATGAGAGTCAGTTAGTATGAACCAGCACTTGTTGTCTACACAAAATTGATGTATAGATAACAAGTTTGTTGCTGTAGAAGGACATTGCAAAATATGTTTCAATTTGAAGGAGTATTTGAAAGGATGTTTAGAATTGTACAAAACAAATGAACCTATGTTGGATATAGGCAAACCTGTGCCGTTACCTATAGCAACCTCATCATCACCTATAAAGGGTTCTTGAAGCATCATATTGCCTAAGGCAGCCGTGACATGATTGTTAGCTCCACTGTCAACAAACCAAGCATCTTCATCATTGTGTTCTGCAGCAGAGGAGTGGGTTCGAGCCATCATAGCAAACAACTGTGGAGGTGGATTCTTCCCTTGGTAAGAGTAATCTATTCGGTGATAGCAGTCCAGTGCTAAGTGTCTAGGCTTCCCACAAATTTGACAAGATGCTCTAGTAAATAATGAAGTAGGAGAAGGGCCAGTGGGAGGTGTACCAAGAATGGATTTCTGTGAGAAGTGATTGCCTCCTGGTCGCCTGAGATTGTTCTTGTAGATGTTTCTTTGGTAGCCTTTTGGCTGATTGGACTGATATGAATTCCTTGAGTAGCCTCCTGCAGGCTGGTATGAATTCTTGGAGTAGCTCCTTGACTTCCCTTTGTTGTAGTTATCACTTGGATTGGATGTCTTGGTTTTTGAGAGTAAAGGGCAAAATTGCCTAATTCAGTGAGTGGATGTGGCTGTGATTGATGGCTGTTGAGCAGGATCTCATGGTTGAGTAGTTCACATTGAAATTCTTCAAAGGTCATGGATGTTGTTCGAGTGGTGAAGTTGAACAAGGTAATGAAGGTGGTATAGACGGGATTCAAGCCTCCAAGGATGTAAGAGATGAGATCATCATCTCCTACAGGCTGTCCTGCAGCAGCAAGCAGGTCTGAACAGGATTTGATTTCATTGAGGAATTATAAGCAAGACTTAGAACCTTGATTGAGAGTCTGCAACTGTCTCTTTAAGTATGAAACTCTGGCCTTGGACTGCGATGCATACCTAGTGGACAGTGTGGTCCAAACTTGCCTAGCTGTCTTTAATCCATAGAGGGAGGATAGCATACGGTCTGAC
The DNA here is from genome assembly GCF_965113065.1 of Corylus avellana. NCBI lineage: Eukaryota > Viridiplantae > Streptophyta > Magnoliopsida > Fagales > Betulaceae > Corylus > Corylus avellana. The sequence goes on along the minus strand of NC_142492.1, from coordinate 12,695,155 downwards.
ATTGTTGTGTTGAACCAACTAAGAAGGCTTTGATCCTTCTTCTGCCAAAGTAAGTAATCTGGATTCACTGTTGTGGTGACTTGTCTAGTTTCATCAATGACATATTTGGGAGGACATGTCTCACTCCCATCAACAATACCCATCAGATCGTGGGTATTCAGAATTGGGTTCAAATGACTTACCCAATTCAGGTAATCTGCAAGGCCATCTAGTTTAGTGGAGATTTGTTGAGTGATACTAGGTAGGGTGAAGGTAGTGGTGACTGGTGCAGGAGATGAGGAGATGAGGGAGTTGGTTAGAGGTGCAGCAGAAGATGAGGAAGAAGCAGAGGAACTGGCCATTGTTGCAGGATCGAAGGAGTTTTCCTTTCAATACTCTGATACCATATAATAATTCAAGAGGACTAAGAATATGGCTGAATAACTTTTCTGTATTCAATCATTCATACCGAATCATACATGAGTTTATATAAGCTGATTACAATGAACCACATTTTTCAGCAGTATTTTTTTGACATGTGACAAAAATGAAAATTCTTAGAATGGTTTAATTCTAAGTGCATGTGCTCTTTATAGTGGAGCATGATAATTCTTTTAGAATTATGACTGTTGGTGTAGACAGTGTTTTGGAAAATTCTTAGAATGGTTTAATTCTAAGTGCAGATGCTCTTTATGGTGGAGCATGATAATTCTTGTAGAATTATGACAATAATTCTTGTAGAATTATGACTGTTGGTGTAGACAGTGTTTTGTATGGCATCCCAGGGTGTGGGGATCGGCATCGGTCAAGATGCAAACCTGAGGTCTCAAGTGGAGGTTGCGAAATTCAAGTCGTGGTAGAGATTGTAGCGGCTTGATGGAATTCAAGTCAAGGTGGAGATTGTTGGAAATTGCCTTGAATTAATCAAGCCATGAATTCCACATGGTCAAATGGTTGGTGGAGTTTGGCAACCAAGACATCAAAGTAATAGTGCATGGTTGTTGAATCAACTGAGACGTCAAATGAATAGTATATGATTGACCACGGACTTTCATGTTTTTCACCAACCTTCTGCTCCTATATAAGGAGGGCTGCCGAAGAGAGTAAATTATCTCTGAATCCCTTAGAAGAGATTCCAAGGAAGAGCTTCTTCAATGTAAGGAAGAGAGAAGAAAGCTAAGGAGGGAATGGGCAAGAGAGTCAGTGTTTTGTCCTTAATTCAATTATTACTTGTATTGAGATGAGCGTGTGAGACTTTTTTCTGGGTAAAGTGTATTTGGGTGGTATGGGCATGTATTGTGAGTTGTAAAAATTTGCTTATAGTGGAACTCTCTTGTTAGTGGACGTAGGCCAGATTTTGGACCGAACCACATAAACTCTTTGTGTACATGTGTGATTGATGTTTGTTTTCGTGTATTTTCTTTCTAAACTTGTCTTCCGTATAAAAAGTTAGGAGAAATTTGTTGCCAATTTATTATCAATTTCCTAACAAAACCCAAGATAGTGTCATGGAATGTAAGAGGGCTGAATGAGATGGAGAAAAAGGTTGAGGATTAAAAGTTCTTTTAGATATTAGAAGGCGGGCATTATTTGTTTATATTCTCTTGATTCTTTTATTTTAATTTTTTTTTTTTTAATATCCAATGCGTATTTCTAGCATACTTTTATAATTAAAAAAAAAAAAAATTACACAAAGGAATAATTAAACTTGATTTATCAAAGGCACTTCTCTTTATAATAAGATCATCTAATGCTCTTAATTTGCATAAGTAAAGACAATTTTCTTAATAATTAATTAGTAATTAGTGATTAATTATACAAAGTAATAATGGACTAAGTATCCTTTCATAGTTTCATATGAGTAATATTAGTTTATTAATTTAAGTTTGCTGTTAAAAAAAAAAAATTATAAAAAACATAAATAATGACTTTCCAAGTCACTCAGTCGCCACCTTTTACTTAATGTTATTCTCTCTCCGCATATGAATATTCTTCTAATCCTCATATGATTGGCCTTTTCGTTTTTTTAACGTTTGTTTACGAGGAAAAACTTAAAGAAAAACAAGGCTTGCGACATATGTCAATTGCTTACTGTCTGTTTGGGTGTGTATTTAAGTGGTTTAAAAGTTATTTTAATACTTAAAAAGTTTGTTTGAAGAAAAAAGTATTTATTTGATAAAAAAAAATTGAAAACACTTTTAAGGGTTCAAAAAGTCCAAAAATAGCAAATTGACAAAAGTTTAAAAATGAAGCGTTTGCCAAAAAGTATTTTTTGACTTAAAAAATTTATTTCTCAAACACAATTCTAAACATGCTCTTACTATTAAAATGCACATATCATTGCATTTGTTTGAACAAAATTTGTTTTTAGAACGTCTCTATCTTCACCAACCTCAACTTAAAAATAAGAAGGAAAACCATTTTCAACATGATTTTTTATACTCAACTTACATCATAGCGTTTAAAATGGGTTGTTAGTTATTTTATTTATTCTAAGCAAATAAGGAAAGGGCTACATGGGTAAAATGGGTTGTTAGTTGAGAACGTTTATTGGGTTTATTTTTAAATTTTTTTTTGTACAAAATATAAAACGCTCAAATTTTTTTTTTTTATATTTATGTTACATCATAACACATTTTCAACTAAAAAGCAAAAAAAAAAAAAAAAAAAAAAAACATAATACGTACATTGACCAACAACGTAATAATTTTTTGTTTAAGTATATTTTCAACGTAACAGTTTAATAAATTGGATTAAAAAAAAAAAATTCATATTTAATTTAAAGAAAATTTTTATCAAAAATTTTAGCCCCTTTTTTTTTTTTTTTCTTCGCATTGAGCTTCCTCAAAGGACTTAAGTCTATTTAATTAGAGAAATGCTATATATTACATGCCTATCCTATTTTTATTTTATTTTATTTATTTAATTTTGCAATCCTAGCTACTTGGTTGATTTGATAGATTCATTAGCCCATAAATATTTTTATTTTTAATTTAAAAAAAAAGGCTAATCCAATAACCAATAGGCCGTAGGCGTTACCCCATCAGCCCGGTAGAACGTGAATGAAATGGGGGGTGTAATAATTAGAATTACTTATCTTCTGGCTCAACATGGTTGTGAGCCAGAAGGTGCTGTGTCACTATAATTTCTGGTGCTGTGTCACTACAACTGAAACAGTTTTTTTTTTTTTTTTTTGAATCTTTTTCATTTCTTTCACACAAGATCTGGTGCTACAAATACAATCATCTATCTAAAACTTCCTTAATTTATTGATTCCCCTCAATGATTTGCTATAAATTAAATTCTCTCCAAATATTTATATCAAACCATTCATTTCACCAAACAGTTTCATAAATTAAGATAGAAAGATTGCTCATAAATTTCTGTTAATCTGGAGACTGCCCTTTAGCAATCTATATATATATATATATATATATATATTTCTGTATATTTTCAGAGGATAAAAAACCAAAAAACAAAAAACTCAAAGCTACTCATATCTAGACACGAACATGTGAATTACATTTCTGCTTTTGAATGGATTGGCTGGAAACATCATAGGACATGGTGCAATTCATTTCCACTACAATATTTTTCTTGAAAATATTAAGGATCTTCACCCTGCCGCTGAGTTTTGTAAAGCTGCTCATCGCCAAAGCTCCTGACCTCAAATCGTATGCAAGGCTTTCAACGGCAATCTTGTCGGTGATGATATCCACCGTCAAATTCATCCTCAGGGTATGCCTCGCCTTGGCCTTGCCGGACGGAATCTGAGCCTCACCCACCATTTCCCCACGATAATACACACTCGTCGTGCTGTTGGTATATCTAAACGACGCCGCGTTGGGGTTCTTCACGGAAACGTCGGCGGTGAGGGTGATATTCGGCCTTTGACCGGAAGTGCCATTGAAGGCGGCGAGGTTTAGCTGTGGGAGTGTCACGGAGTTCATCCGGACCTCCGGGTCTTTTATGTGGAAGACGGTGAAGCCGAGGACTAAAAGAGTAACGGCTATGAGTAAGAAGACGGCGGTAACGCAGCCGCAGCACTTGATGTATTTTCTTTGACGGAATTTAAGCTCTGTTGAAAGTTCTTCATCTTCGTCGCTGCGGGTTCGGTAGGAGAAACGGGTTAGCGGCTTGCCCTGCTCTTTTTCAGCCATGGCCGATTTCGAGCAGAAATAGTGAATCGGTGATGGGTGATATATATGAAAATTTTGCTGCAATATATATATATATATTCTACTTGGAAGTCTAATAAGTATTTGGATGATGGAGTTTGAGTCGGTCCACCATGCTTTTTGTTCCAGACGCGTTTGCAAGGCCTGACTTTGATTCTTCGGACTTGTCTATGGAATTCCACCTTAGAAAATTGCCGGATAGTATGTTTTTTTTTATTCTTAAATCACTCAAGGAAGCTTCTTATTAATGATGATGGAATATATTATTATTGCACGGCAATGGCCAAATTAATCAAATCATATGGCTTGCCTTTTCATTACATAGTAGCAATTCAAACAGTAAATATCAAAGAATTTTTTATTTTGAAATCATATGAATGAAAGTCATTTCTTGTATCGAACAGATGAAAAAACACTACTTATTAAAAATGTGACATGTTACAACGCGAATCATAAGAGATTTTCTGACTAAAAACTTTTATGTAACATAAAGCGTAAGAACCTCATAAATACCCAATTGTCACTGGTAAAATGTCACAAATATTTTTTTTAAGCTATTCAATGTAAGAAACTTGCATGAATTCACATCATTTTCAAATATATAATTTTTTTTAGAAAAAAATGGTAAGAAACTTATATACCTCCCCATGAAAACTATCTCACATTTATTATTTAAATTATTAATAATTCATGTGTCTTTCCTTTTCTCTTTGTAATGAAACGTGCAATTGTGGTGATGTAATGGGGAAGTGAAAGGAGGAACAATAACGTCTTAATCAGCACAAGAAATGAAATATCTTTTTCCCTTGCTTACCCACCCAACATAGAGGAAGGAAATGCCACCATCATTGGTCAAGGATTTGACTAAAGGAAGAGGGCGACTGAAATTTAGCAAGGGATATTTCCACGAAAGTGTTGAGAATTGAACTGTAGAATTGGATTATAGTAGCCATAACATATCCCTTCTCATAAAATTTTTTGGTAAAACAGTTCTTGGTGAAATAATTTTTGACGGCCGGATCCGCAAGGAGTTACCGATTATTGAAAAAAGGCCGATTTTTGAAAACTCGTAAACACTCTGTTCTTTAAATCAATAGTCTTTTAGAATAATTGAATAGAGAGAGTTTTCGAGAGAGATGAAACGTGATAATGTTGTACATACCTTATTTTTAGAGAGAGCAACTCATTTTACAGAGAGGCTTAAGAATATGGTTCTTGGATACTTGGCACATATTAAGCTTAGAGATGTTTGATATTTTTCGTATAATGCGTTGCATGAATGGGGTCTATTGGTAATTAATTGTACCAACAATTTTCAAAATCCAAACACTTTTCAAATGTAAACTTTATTTCATCCCTATATGTTAAGTTTTTAGTGTTGGCAAATTTAGTGTCAAAACATATATGGTTTATGGTTAGGTTGTTGAAAAAATTGATCTAAGACATGTTTATTAAAGTTTGTGTATATTGTCAATATTGACCTAGTTGGACTAAAATGTTCATAAATTTTGGCTCCGATTGAAGCAAACTTGATGTTTTTGGAAAGATGACTCAAAATTATACAACGTTTTATTTCAATAAAAGTTTCCAATTCCAATGTTTACCAGGTTAAAACGGGCCATGAATAGAAGTCCTAAAATTTGCACGTTTGGGGAACCTACTTTGTGATTTTATGGCTACTTTCTCAAGTCTATTTAAAGACTTTTGGAGCACGAATTTTGTAAGGATTGGAAATTTGGAGGCAATATTTTCATAGAAAAAAGAGGTTATTCTTCCAAGTGCAAGAGAAAAAGCTTATGTTTTTGTGCTTTCAATTACTTATCTCTTAAGAGTATTTATTGTAAACCAAAACCATTCATCAACATTCAACAATATCAAGAAGCTAATTGAAGGTTCCGGTTAAGGAGATGCACTACAAGAAAATTATCGAGTTTGGAGACAAGTGAGAAGCTTATTGATCTTACAGAGTCTAGGATTTGTAAATGGTTATAAGTTTCCTTGTGTATGTAATATGAGTATTCAAATAGTGATTTCTTGGGTTTGTTTGCCTCGATGTTGATTTACTTACTTTTGAAGGGCTTTTCAAAAAGTTTTCACTTTCGTCACAAAATATCTATGTCCGATTGATTTATTGCTTTTCATATATTTGGTGAATGTATGAATATTTGTTATCTGTTTAATCCCACTTACAAACACCTATTCAATCCTCTTTATATATTTTGATGTTGTTTTGAGTCTTTTTTATATTATAGTTCCCGTTTCTTGCTCTAAAAATAGTGGTAATGAAGAGTAAAAAAATTAACAATTCCATACCTTGACCTCATACCTCTGTCGAGACAAGTTATATATATATATATATATATATATATATATATATATATATATACATCAACATAAATTTCTAATTAAAGTCTAAAAATAATTTTTAAAACCATTATCAAACGTACCGGTGATGGTCTTCCTAAATTTTTCCTATGTTTATTCCTGAAGCTTAAGTATTGTTGGCCACTACTCTTTTGGGTTATCATGTAATTAAGAAGTATTTTGGTGTTTTAGAGTTACCATAAAAAGGAAATTATGTAAAAATATTTAATTTGTTTTATATGAATTGGAGAAGGTGAATAAATCATAATTTGTGTTTGCCTTCTCTAATTATACCCTTCTACTATTATTGATATAGGACGTGATTTTTTTTTTTTTTTTGGATATGTCCGCACAAGAGGGTGTAGTGGTTATAAGACGGGATTGCAAGTTTGTCGAGTATGGTGAAAGAAGATTCCAGCTTTGTAATTTAAAATCCTATTAAATATTCACAAACTAATTTTACTTTTATGTCAAATCACAATTACAAAATAAAATATATATATAAAAAAAAAAAAAATCTAAAAAACTTTACGATGCAAGCTCAAAGTTTTTATGAGGACATGTGGGCCGAACCCAATTAGCAAGTTCAGGGCAGCCCAAGCCTTTGCTAGTCATAGAGGCCTGCCCAAGAGAATTGAAATCAACATCCTTTTAGCTTAGACGAGCAATAAATCCTACAAAGCCCATAGGCTACTCTTGATTGCAGAGTTATTGAAATCTCAATCTTTATTTTTAAATTAAATAGGTTAGATTTTGTTACCCTAACATTTTACTATATTTATCAAATCAAAATTTACCATATATAAGTGCTAGCAATGAATTAAAGAAAAATAAAAATATTTAAAGTAATAAAATGTTGAAACGATAAAATTCTAACCATTGGATTTGAAAAGAACGGTTACGATTTCAAAAGCGCTGCAACATTTTTTTCATGAAATTTATTAGGTTTAGATTATTTATATGGGTATTTTTTCTTATCATATGTATTTTTAGAATTAGGTTTTTTCCAGAATAGCCTATAAAAAGCTTTTGTTTTAGACTTTTGTTAATAAGCTATCAATTATTAACTAAAATGGGAAATTATACTTATCTTCCTCAAACTATCACCTTATTTAAAATATTCCTCTAATGTATCAATTTTTCTAATGTCTCCCAAATCTATTATTAGGGTTACAATGTTTTCCTTGGATTAAACTTTTATGTTAAATCTTAATAGAGGGTTGTATGTGTGTTTCACCAACAACATTTTTATATGGACCGACTTGATGAAATTTGTAAAAATACAACTATACTCTTAATATAATTATACTTGTCTTCCTCAAACTATCACCTTATTTAAAATATTCCTCTAATGTATCAATTTTTCTAATGTCTCCCAAATCTATTATTAGGGTTACAATGTTTTCCTTGGATTAAACTTTTATGTTAAATCTTAATAGAGGGTTGTATGTGCATTTCACCAACAACATTTTTATATGGACCGACTTGATGAAATTTGTAAAAATACAACTATACTCTTAATATATATATATATATATATATATATATATATATATATATATATATATATTGCTGGGTGTGACACACGGTCTGGGCGTGAGTTTTTCTTTTCCCTTGATTTTTTTTTTTTTTTAAAAAAAAAAAAAACTTTTTCAAGGTATTTTTGTAAAAATATGCATTAATTAACAATATGAAAGAAGATAGATTTGTCTACGTAACAAAAGCTGATTGGGTAAAAATGCCAAAAAATTTTCTCTTTAGGCTGCTAGAGTAGAAGGGAACGTTTTCCAGACTTTGGTCTGTGAAGGAAATCTGAGCAACGTTTGTGGATCCTACAGTAATTATGGCAGAAGAACTTCCCCATCTATGGGAAAAATTTACTCTCACGGAAGATGAAGACCTGGAATTGGAGATACCGGGAGAGAAATTTCAAGAACTGGTCTCACGTGGCCAGACATGTATTGTTGGGAAACTGTTAACGGATCGATTGGTTAGCAAAGAAATCATTAAGGACTCATTGTCGAGATGGTAGAAATCTACGGGTGGCCTATCTTTTAAAATCATAGGAGATAACCTTTTTCTGATTGACTTCACCAATAGAGAAGACAAGGAACGTGTTTTGGCAGGAACTCCTTGGGTGTTCGAAGGAAGTTTGTTCTTAATTGAAGACTTTGATGGAACTTTCTCTCCCTCTGAATTCACTCTTGATCATGCAGCATTTTGGGTCTGGATGCGAAACTTGCCTTTGGCATGTATGAGTCGGGAGATAGGTCAAATGATTGGGGTCTCGATTGGAGCGGTGGAAGCCATTGATACGGATGGAGAGGGACTCAGGTGGGGCGAATCCCTGCGTGTCAAGATTCTCCTCATCTCACCAAACCACTCCCATGAGGAAGGTAAATAAAACTCCAAGGTGAAGTCAGGTGGATTAATTTTCAATATGAACGTCTCCCAAAACGATTCTGCTATAACTGTGGAGTCATTATTCATGGGAAGGCTGGATGTACTCGTCGAACCTCCTTCCGTCATCAGGAGCAAGAGTATGGCCCATGGTTGAGGGCGGCATCCCCAACTAGACTAACAGAGAGGAATCAAGAGAGAAACACAATGAGGGGTTCGAATAGCCAAAGGAATGCTGCAAAGTGTGAGCGTGAGACTCAATGGAATGGAGATAATCCGACAAATGGGGATTTCTACGTCCTCTGAGAGAATGGGGAAGAGATCGGCGGTGCTGGGGACGACAGTTTCAACGAGGGTGGCGGCGTAAACCCTAAACCCTAAAACAGACATGGCGGAGATGGTGGCACAAATCACGGGTTCTTTGATGGAAAGATACGTGAAGGAGGACAGTTACAGAAAAACAGGAATTTGCAAGGAAAGGAGCGTGCACCTGATCGCAATGTCTTAATGGGAGAGGATTTACGGGCTGCCAAAAAAGGAAAATGGGAGGAGGGGACACGTATCATGCCTCTGCATGTCTCTCTAGGACGCGCGAATGGCAAAAATGTCCATGGTTTAGTGGACAAATTTTCTATGGGCCCAACTGGTATCACAAGCAGCCCAACGAATTTGCACAACTTCACAGGCCCGCATTTTTCAGAGATTGAGAAAACAATGCAGACTAAACGTGGGGGGCACAAAAAGACAAAAGGAGACACTCACTTGGCAGCACCAGGTTCATGGAAACGCAAAGTCAGTGAGGTATCTGACACAGAGGGAGCTGCAGGACTCAACCAAGGGGCTACGCATAAAAGAGGAGTAAATGGAGAATTAAAACCCATTGGAGAGACAAGTATTCTTACGGATACACAAGCTGGATCGGGGATGGCGGAGGCTGTGGAACAGCCCCGCCGACCGCAATGAAGATAATAAGTTGGAACTGTCGAGGGCTTGGGAACCCTCGCACAGTTCAGGAACTTTGCCGGATGGTGAAGCAAAAGAGACCCGCTATGGTCTTCCTAATGGAGACTAAACTATATGGCAATAAAATGGAGGTAGTTCGGTGCAAACTCAATTTTAAAAACATGTTTGTCGTAGATTGTGTGGGAAAGAGTGGTGGTATGGCTTTGTTTTGGGGGGGCGACGTGTCGGTGAATATAAAAAATTTCAGTCAGCGACATATAGGTGGTTTGGTGACTATACCTGGTATGTTAAGAGAGTGGCAATTCACGGGTTTTTACGGACATCCGGATCTCTCAAAACGATTTGAAGCTTGGGAACTAATGAAGTATATTGCTCGTCATTCTACGGCACCATGGGTTTGTATAGGAGATTTCAATGAAGTGGTGGATTCTTCGGAAAAATGGGGTGGAAAGAATAAAGCGAATAGTCAAATGTTTGCATTTAGACAGGCTTTGGAGTATAGCAATCTTACGGACCTAGACTATGTGGGGCCTAAATTTACGTGGAGCAATTGTCGGGAGGGGCATGATTTTACAAAGGAAAGATTGGATAGGGGGTGGCAAACCATGACTAGAGAACATTGTATCCGGAAGCAAGAATCTAGGTGGACGTGACTACTTGCTCAGACCATCTCCCTTTGACTCTTGTTTTAACAAGAGAAGAGGAGAGGGGCTGTGTTAGGAAAAGTTTTCGTTATGAGGCAAGCTGGGCACTCAACCCGGGTTATGATGAGGTGTTAGAGAAAGCTTGGCTAAGACCGCATGATGGGAGTTGGGGGAGCATTGGGGAAAACTTAAGAAGATGCCAAGTGGAACTCTCATGCTGGCAGCATGGTTTATATGGGAACTTGCATGGAAAAATTAACAAGACAAAACAGAGACTTAGCCGATTACAAGGAGCAAAAGATGGTGAGATGGGCTCTAGGCTTCAGTCCACAAAAACCGAACTGCAAATGTTGCTGGACCAGGAAGAGTTGATATGGCAGCAACGTGCAAAAACGGACTGGCTAAAATTTGGGGACCGCAATACAAAATACTTTCATGCTTGTGCAAACTCTCGACGCCAAACTAACCGGATTGTGCAAATTAAAGATGCCGATGGCAGGGGACTGTGGGACGGAGGATGAGGTAAAAAATGCTTTCATAAATTATTTTGATAAATTGTTTACCTCAGATAATGTAGGAGCTCTAAAGCCTGCACTAAATCCGGTTTCTAGGAGGGTGTCTGAAGCAATGAATGAAGAATTGCTCAAACCTTTTCATGGGGAAGAAATACATCGGGCTTTATGTCAAATGGCCCCTATGAAGGCACCGGGTACGGATGGTTTCACTGCAGGGTTCTTTCAAAAAAGTTGGAATTTAATGGGAGAAGACATATGCCAATTGATTATGAGCATCCTAAATACGGGTATCATGCCTCCTTCCCTCAACTCTACAAATATTGCTCTAATACCTAAGGTGAAATGCCCAGCCAGTGTTAGTGAATACATGCCTATCAGTTTATGCAATGTACTTTATAAATTGATATCAAAAGTGTTGGCAAACCGACTTAAAAAAATTCTCCACTTGATTATTTCCCCCATTCAGAGCGCTTTTATCCCTGGGAGACTTATCACTGACAACGTGTTGGCTACGTATGAAACTTTGCATACAATGCACTCACGTTTAAAGGGAAAAAAAGGCTTTATGGCGGTGAAATTAGATATGAGTAAAGCATATGACAGGGTGGAGTGGAATTTTCTTGAAGCTATTATGTGTCGAATGGGTTTGCTACTAAATGGATTCATCTCATGAGAATGTGTGTGACCACGGTCCCTTATGCGGTTGTTATCAATGGGAGCCCCTGTGGCCATATTATTCCGAAGAGAGGACTACGACAGGGTGACCCGATTTCCCCATATTTGTTCCTTATCTGTGCAGAAGCTCTAAGTGCTCTACTGTCTACAGCAACTGAAGAGGGGTTATTGACGGAGGTCCCTACATCTAGACGGGGCCCGCAGCTAAGCCACCTCTTCTTTGCAGATGACAGTTTGCTTTTTTGCAGGGCCACTATTGAACAATGGAACTGTCTGACAAATGAACTTAAGGCTTATGAGGACGCTTCGGGTCAATGTCTCAATAATGCTAAGACGTCCATTTGTTTCAGTAAAAATACATCTCTGTTGGATAGAGAAGCGATTCTTGCAGCTTCGGGTATCCCTGCTTCCCAATCCATTGATGCCTATTTGGGTCTCCCATCCATGGTTGGTAAATCTCGTACGGCGGCTTTTAGAGGTGTTATTGACAAAGTTTGGAAGCGCCTACAAGATTGGAAGATCAAATTCCTCTCCCAAGTAGGTAAGGAAATTCTACTTAAGGCGGTAATTCAAGCAATTCCGTCGTATTGTATGAGTGTCTTCTTGTTTCCAAAAGGGCTTTGTAGGGAGATAAATTCATGAATGAAGAAATTTTGGTGGGGAAATCAAGCTAATGGGTCCCGGGTGCATTGGATGAATTGGGAAACTATGGGGCGTTCCAAGAATTCTGGAGGTATGGGTTTTCGGGATTTTCATAGTTTTAACAAAGCCCTTCTAGCAAAACAATGTTGGAGGCTTTGGCAATACCCAGAAAGCCTAATTGGGCAAATTATGAAGGCAAAGTATTTCCCGAATACTACTATACTTGATGCCCAATTGGGTAAGCGTGTCTCTTTTGCTTGGAGGAGTATAATTAGCTCATGTGATCTACTTAAAAGAGGGGTTGGTATGGAGGGTTGGAAACGGGCAAAAAGCCCGGATTTGGAAGGATAGATGGCTCCCCTCTCCTCATTTGGGCCGAATACTCTCTTCTCCTATTGTCTTGGATGCGGACGCTATGGTAAGCAATTTAATTGATACCAATACGAGAAGGTGGAAACTCCCTCTCCTTGATGCCTTATTTTCTAGTGAGGATGTTCAGATGATCAAGACTTTCCTTTGAGTTGCACCAACCAAGAGGACATACAAATATGGAGGGGTACAAAAAATGGAGTGTTTTCAGTAAGAAGTGCTTATCATTTACAGCAAGAACTCTCTTTATCTCACACTGCTGGGAGCTCCAATGAGAATGCTGGGATGGCAGTTTGGAAAGAGATAAGGGCATTGCAAGTGCCTAATGTGGAAAAAAACTTCCTATGGCGGGCCTGCCATGACATCCTACCCACACGAGCAAATTTACACAAACGACATATTATAGACGATCCGATGTGTCCAATTTGTGGGCGTGAGGAGGAGACGGGCTTTCACATTTTATGGCAGTGTCCCTCTGCCATGGATGTGTGGTGTATGGGTAGCAGAGCACTCCAAAAAAGCAACTTCACAAGTCCAAGTTTCATTCAAGTGGTTGAGGGAGTCCTCGCCAAGTGCTCCTCTGATGATGTGAAACTTTTTGTTGGGCTTGCCAAGCGGATTTGGTTAAGGAGAAACGCAGTAGTGCATGGGGGTGCTCTTACTCACCCGCCAGTGTTGCTGCGCCTGACCATTACTACTATCACCGAATTTCACACTGCTACTGCTACGAGTGGACGAAATCCGATCTGTCTGGTGGAACAGGCTCCACGCTGGTTGGCTCCACAGGCTGGGTGGTTGAAGCTTAATTGAGACGCAGCCCAGAATAATTCCCAGGGCTGCATGGGATTTGGGTTAATTCTCCGTGACAATATGGGGCATCTGATTGCTGCATGGTGTGCTTCAAGACAGGGTGTGCTCACTCCTCTAGGGGCAGAGTTAACAGGGGCACTACTGGCTGTCCAGTTCTGCAAAACCTTGGAGTTGACGAGGATTAATTTTGAAGGGGATGCGCAGGTGGCTGTGAATGCTATAAATTCTTCGACCAGGGATATGAGTAACTTTGGTCATGTTGTGGACGACATACACACCGAATTACAAGGCTTACCTTGCTGGCAATTCACGTTCACTCGAAGGAATGGGAATAAAGCCTCTCATCGTTTATCTCGCTTTGCGGCATTGCATGCGATAAGCCAGACATGGCGTGATACACCGCATGTTTGGTTGAGAGACATTATTTATTTGGAGCAAATTGCTCTGGGAGACTAAGTGCTTTTGTAATTTGAGAATCTTGGAGATAATTGGGAGGTGTAACCTTTGTGGTGGCGCTACCTATTGTCTGTCAAGGCCATTAGGGAGAAGTTGGAGTTTGGTTGGATGGATGACTATCCAGTATTGTACTCATCCTATGATGATTGATTTATATAAGTGACTCATTTTATCAAAAAAAAAGAAAAAAAGAAAAAAAAGCTGATTGGGTGTTTGGGCAATCAATTCATCAATTGACGATGTTGTAAAGCGACTGCCGATAAATTTCATAAACTCGATCGTAACTTTTATCGAGCGAATGAGATTTTAATTGAATTTAACGAAGTTTAGTCAAATTTCGATGACTTTTATGATCCTCATCACTTTCCCTACTGTTTTAGCCTATTAATTAAACATTTCTTGAGCAGCCAAGAAACTTTATATATATCAAAGAAACAAATATATATGCTCAATCATAGTGTCATTAAATAATAAATATAAAATGATTCAATATAGTAAAAACTCTACATTTTGCTTATAAAAGTTTACATGGCAAGATGACATATCATTTTTTTTTTTTTTTTAGGAAAAAAAACAAAACAAAAAGGAGATGATGTGCTATTTTTCCACATGAACTTTTATAGACAAAATATAAAATTTTTATTAAATTCTAGCATATCCCTAAATATATACATATAAACACATCAAAGAAGCTATATATATATATATATATATATATATATATATATATATATATATATATATTTATTTTTTTTTGAAAGAAATACATTCCAATTTCATTGATAATAATCACGAGCATAAAACTCTTACATCGCAGGAACACAAAGCCCTGAAAATACAAATTATAACCGAAACTATAAGGATACAACATCACCTAAAACTTCCGCTAACCTATGACTAGTTTTCAGTTGAAATAACAGATCTGCATAAGACAGACGCAATCCAATGCATAGGTAGCGCAAATTCCTTCTCGACTCAAAAGCCAGGATGAAGTTCATGTCCACAACTCAAAAGTTTAGACTACAATTCACATCCACGACCTAAAAGATCTGGACCAAAGTTCAGTTCACATCCAAGCAGGCAGATCGAGTGGCCAAGCCTTATTAAAAAACAAAATTAAAATCTATATGTTTCAAAGAAGCTATATTCTCTACGTAACAAAACCTCATTGGCTCACTGAGCATTCAATTCGGTTATTAGACGTGTGTTTAAAGCTGACAGCCCACAAGAATTTTAATTGAATTTAACAAAATTAACTCAAATTTCAAGAAGTTCATGAAGCTCACTTTTCCTAGAATTTTAATTAAAGAAGAAACTTTACTTAATTCTCTTCATTTTTAATTTTTAATTTTTTTAATTTGTTTTTAAGTTAAAAAACTCTCAATTTAGTGTTTCAAACTTTAAAAAGTTTATAGTGTCACTCATTTATTACGATTTTTTGTTAAATCATAATGGATGCCTTAAAAATTTTCAAAATACCTTTTTTGTTTCTTTAAATAACTAGCTAGCTAGTTAAGGTAATATTATAATTTTATAAATTTCACTCTATTGCAGTTTGATTTTGCTCCAACCTTAACAAAAACGATGAAAGTTGAAGAAGATTAATTAGACAAGTTTTCCCTTTACTTAATTAACCCCATCTAGAACAAGAAATATCAGCTTTTCAGTGCTTGAATCATCATGAAGCAAAAGAATACAACTCTTACAAAAAGAAAAATATAATAGTTTACACTTTACATTAATTAGAAGCATCGAAGATCCTGGAAGGCATGGTTTGCCAAATAAAGAGTCATTGTGCAGTTCATTTCTGTGATCTTCCTCTTCCTTACAATATTCATCAAATTCACTCTCCCACTCAACCTTGCATAGCTGCTTAGTTTCACCATCCCTCCTTCAATCTCACGGCTAAGATTCCTCGCATCCATTACCCTGTTAGATCTCACTTCTACTGTAAAATTCATCCCTTGGGTTTCTCTTGCTTTCACCCGCCCGTGCCCCATCTTTCTGTCACCGACATTCACGCCACCGTACAGCACACTCAACGTGCTGTCATCAAATTTGAACCGACCAAAATTTGCGTTCTTAATTGTCACCTCGGCGACAAAAGTTGCGTTAAAAGAGGGCGATTCTGGGTTATTGCCTTGCTACTTGAGATTTTTCACTGTGATCGACCGCAGTTTGACGTCGGGGATTTTGACACGTAAGACGATCAAGGCGAAGACCAGTACGATGATGCTCAGGGTGACAACTCCGGCGAATATGTAAACGAAACATTTCCCACTTCTTTCCTTTTTTAGTGCTTTGAACGTGGCAATCTCTTCGTCGCTTCGTGGACACATCTTGCTTGGTGCAAATGGAAGTTCTTCCGCCATGTTTCTCTTTTTTTTTCTAAAACTAGAAAGTTTGAGGAGCAAGGAACCCTGGAGGCCAGGTGCTGAAGATGGTGGTGGAGGAAGATGATATAAATAGCATGAGGTTTTAACAACCCCGTTGAATTATTATACAACGTCAGTGGGTCAGTCCCGGAGTGCTAAAGCTAGCGGCCGCCTTAATTTGAAGGTCTTTCTTTTTGAAATCGCCATCTTGCAGAATTTTTATATATTGTCCCAAAATATAGTGGGGAAGCAGGGTGATTTTTTCTTCGGGTCAAGAACAGTGAAAGGGATTGGCTCGAGTGGTACCGGATTTGGTCCGGCCAGCTGACATCTTCGTCATCCGGTTTAAGGTTTCTGTCCTTGTTGAAATAAATTTTAATTTGTAGTCATGCTTGCTTGCGAGACTTGAGTCTTAGGGTGCGGTTACGAACTTAGGATTTTGATTTCGTAAGAATAATTTATATTTTTAAAAATTACTTAATCTAAAATAAAAATTAAAAAAAAATTGTAATGTTTATAAGGAGGCTAAATGATGCATGCTTATTTAAAAATGCGCGAATTTAAATCAAAATTATGATTTCGCATGATAAATAATTGATAAAAAAAGTATTTTTTAACATATTTTACAAAACAACTTTATAATTTTAAAAAGTACTGATTTTAAAAACGCATTTCTCAAAATCACACTTATTGAAACCAGAATTTCAAATGAGCCTTTACTCGATCCATGTGAAGAGAACACTTTGAACGGACCCAAAATTTATCAGACAAAGTCATTACATGAAGTGAAGTTACCTTAGATGGGTGGGTGTTCTTCATTATAAAATAAAAAATAGAAAAGCACGTAGAAGCTTCAAGAGCAAGGCAGAATGGTCGCCTTACAAGTTGATTAGCATGGCTTAGAAGCATCGATGCTTAAAGGGGTCCAGCTCCTTAATAATGGAGAATTTTCATTTAGTCAGAAACAGTCATGGCTACTGAGCCATGTTAACCTTTGTAAGAAGACAATTCTGCGTGGCTCGATCAGAAGCTTCTAATTAAGGGGTAATTGTATATATCCGCCTTGGCCTCCGAATTTTCATACAAACTGAAAATATATATTTATAATGAAAAATTGAGTGATGATATTATTTACAATGAAATATATATTTATAAACGCTTAGATGATAAATATTCCTTGCAAATCACCTTGTTAAAAATGAAAAAAAAAAAAATAAATAAAATTGAAATACTATATATACATTACCCTTCATACCCTAATAAAGCCTATGTATTTTTAAATAGAGATGAAATCCATCAAGCATCTTCAACTAATTTTGGAACCCAAACCTCTATACGCATGAAATCAAATTGAAATTACCAAACAAAGTAAGAAAAATAAAAAAAAAAACTAAAAAGACGCTGGAACATGGAATTACACCAAACAACTAATTTTTCCTTCTTTCTGCCAAAAATTAAGAAAATGGAATTACACAAATGACTAGAATAGTTTGTCTAACCTTTTTTTACTTTATTACCTCATTACATACTTATTCTGGAGGCCGCCACCAGACCGTCGTCACGTATGATCCGACATTCGTGACTGTGTATCAGACTGTTTTTAATAACTGATAGTCATTATTTACCATCATTCCGCTTTGATTCTCCAAACTTTTTCTTACAAAATGATCGACATGGTAATCTGTTATTGATGGCAGCTCCATCTTTGCTTTAAAAAATCCATTATTTTATATATATATGGGAAACTTAAAAAAAAAAAAAAAAAAAAAAAACTTTCACTTGTTTTAACATTGTTTCAAGAAGTTTAAAACCCTCAATATAAAGGTATTGAATTGGTATTTAGGGAATGTTGACAAGACTTAACGAATTTTTTTAACGGAATACGATAATTGAAAGAAATTGAAAGCTCGATACTCTTAATTGAAAGTTTTTAAACTTTGAAAGTACTTTCAAAACCCGTAAAAGTTCAGAAAAATTTTGTAAAGTTTTCCCAAAATATATATACTGGAAAAACCTACCAATATGTAGGTTCAAAAGTTTGATATGCAACTCATTTACCCATTAATTGTTGTCAGAACAAGTGCCTAGTTAGGTAGTCCTCAAGGGATAGCTCAATGGTTGAAAACCACACCTTATAAAGCACAAGTTAGGAGTTTGAATCTCCATTCTCCTCTTATATGAATATGTCAAAAAAAAAAAAAAAAAAAAAAAAAGTCGTGTAGTCCTTTCATGATGCCAATGTTATCACATCTTTTAAATATTTTTAATAATGTGAAATTATGTGCACCATTACATGCACCAACTTTAATATTAGATAACCATTAAAAAGCATTAACCTTTTTCTTTTTAATGACGAAAAACCCCTCCAAGGCAAGTTCTTTAAATGTCAATTCTAGTCCCAAAGATCAAAGATGCAACAACTGGAATATAGTCTATTTAGTTTGAATAATTATATCGGTATCCATATGGATGCCTTTAAATGTCAATCGCTCGTTAATACTAAAAAACATCAAAATATTAGACCTGCTGAATCACTCAGGCCACACATCAAAATTGAATATATTTCTCAACATGTTTTTAGTTACATTGAGCTCCTTGTGGTTGTAGCCAGCGTCAATAATATAAGATATCTCTACCGAACCGCTAAAACCCACAAGCCAAAACCTACTTCCCTCACTGAATCTTTTTGCATCCTTCTGCATCAATAATGGCTGATCGAAATCCTGCAGGATGCATTTGGTATGTTCAGTTCAATTGCTGCTGCTCACAAAATTTATAGCCTATGGGGCACTTCACTTGCTCCACACTTGAAGAGAGCCCACTCTGCTAATGCCTCACAGATTGTCGCTTAGAATCTCCACCTCCCTGCCTTCCATAAGGGCTGCTCTCACTGAAACCGTGTCGCTTTCCATCAACTTTCCGGATTTTCCTTCTGAACTTAGAGGCACCACTATCTATGTTCACACTCACCTTTGGTGGGTTCGAAAAACAGAAAGAACTGGCAACAGCCTATCCAAATCCAAAATACAAGCATTATATGGGATATTACATATTATACCACAACCTAATGAAATCCATCAATTTAGCAAATAAATTCAGGGTCATTTAACTTATGTCAAGTCTGCTGAAATTCAATTCACAGGGTACACCTCAAGCCAGAACTATATATATAGGTACAAAACACAAACAAAACAAAAAAAAAAAAGATTTAATGAGATGTTATTGTAACCCTTGGATGAGGTATTGACCAGTGTTGTTGATGTAGGGTCATTATTTATTTATTTGAACAATAAGATATTTTCTCATTCATCTGTTTTGATGCATTTTTCTATTCAGGGCTCAGTAAACCTCCATTAGGATCAAATGGATATGAACATGCTGTAAAAGGAAGCATCAAGAAATTAATAAAATATGACATCTTTTCACCAACTACTCTTGATCATCTATTAAGGAACAAGTGAACATGTATTTCCAAGAGAGCACCACTCAAACTGAACCTAAATTGAGAGGAGCCTTTTCCCAGAATTAGAACTAGATATGAACTACCCAAACTCACCAATTGAATCAGCTAGGTGCTAGTTATTTCGACGAAAAAAAAATTGCCCACAGCACCTAAATTCAAGAAAGGCCCTTAAAACTTGGGACTTCCTTCCCATCACCGCTAAAATTATTGTCGTCACTACATTATACATATATGACTGCTTTTGGAATCAAGCCATTCCACCGCTTATATTAAGAAATTTTTTTTTTAAAAAAAAACCTACTGCATGTCTGCAAGGATATTTGAAAAGATGAAAAATGACTTTCACCAAGGAAAAAAGGGTTTGTACCTGCAAATCAAGGCGGTGAACGTCAAAGATTTCTTTCATAGAGTGAGAGTTATATGCTAATATGTAGGATCTGTATGCTTCTTTAGCCGACTTGTTCAAGTAATAGTTATTGGCTACCAAATTTTCTTGCAATTATCAAAATAGTCCAATTTAAATCCTGCAGTTTAATATGGAAAAGATATTGATAATATAATGTAGAAGCAGGAAAGTACCAGGTGAGACTGCACATTACCCATCTTCTTTTGATCAAATTCACACTCTTTAACAGGGACTTTTGCTGCCTGAAAGTGGATACGACATCTTAATTTGAATGCAGAACAAGTAACTACTATTGCAACAATTTATTATCGAGAAAAAAAAAAAAAAAAACCTATAGCCACCAATTTGATGATCCCTGCTGTCTTTATTTAATGACATTTCTCCACAGAGCAATGTAGTTATTTTAATATAATGCTCTAGACTATACAGGGACAGGAAACTGGCTTATTAATGTCCTATTAAAGAAGTTGTTGTCCAATTTATCATAGGAATCAATGGCCTCTATAGTTTGTTTTGCTGGATATTTGTCATTTTCTTATACGGTGAATAAACTAGACCTTCAGATAGCGAATAAATTGCAACTCTTCAGGAATCAGGAAAAGCAGAGCATTTCCTTTTGCACCTTCCCCACGAGCTGTTCGACCAACCCTATGAATGTATTCCTGAAAGCATAACCCCAACCAACAAACATTACACTCAACATAGATGAATAGAATGCAAAACAACAATTATCTTAAATATGTCAGATTTGGGGGGGGGGGGGAGGTCATCACCTTGGGTTCATCCGGAGGATCATACTGCACAATCCAGTCCTACAGAAGAAGAAAAAAAAAACAAAAGAGAAGATCCCATAAGTATTCATTAGGCTTAACTATACAAGTTACAAAATTTTAAGAAAATGATACCATGCCCGTATCAACAGAGTGACAGTTCTAATGGCCCGTTCAACCAAACCAAATCCAAGATTTTAAAGCAAGACCATTTTCTACTTCCAGAAAAGCTTATGCATATTTGTAGCAGAACGCAACCCCTACTCTCTCCCCATCACCCATAGGTTGGTAATTGTCCAGTGAAGTGCATTGAACATGCCCACTTTAGTTTACATATGTGGTGGCAGGAGATACATACACAAAATTAAACTCCAAAAAAAAAAAGGATTGCAATACGAAATGTAGAGTATACCTATTAAATTATATAAGATAATAATTCTGGTTTTCTGGTCATGCTCACACATTATGTATATGTGTGTGTGCGTTTTTCAGTTTTATATATGGCCAATATAAATTTTTCATGAATTATAATAACAATAACAGTAGGAGAAAGCGACAAATAACAGCAAATAATTGAAAATAAAAAAGCACTGCCATCAATAATTTCAAAGTCACTTGGTAAACAAAAGAAATATACCACGTCAGGAATATCAAGCCCACGAGCAGCAACATCGGTACATAGCAAGATTCCCTTCTCTGCTTTGCAGAAGTTAAAAAACGTAGTTGTCCTTTTCAGCTGCTTTTGCTGTCCATGGATATCAAGGCAATCCAACTGAATATATCTCAGCAGTTCAGAGTGGAATTTGACTGAGTTACATGAAGAGAAGAAGACCATCACTTTCTTTGACAGGTTCCTCTTCAAGAAGGAATATAGAAGAATAAATCTCTTGGCACTGGGGACAACACAATAGCCTTGCTGCAGCCCTTCATTAGTGACCTATAACACCCAGAACCTTGTCAGATTTTAAATGTGAGGTCGAAAAGCAAGCAACGTAACGTAATTTAGAGCATATATATATGAAATCTATTGTACAGCAGAACATGGTGGACTTGGGTGTACTAAGTGCATCTCCATCTCCATATTAAGAGGGTCTCACTCTTTAAAAAAAGAAATTACAGTTAAAAGGTTTTTAAAAGATATGGCAGCAGTAATGTTGTCAATAGCAATTATTCTTCCCTTGTACACCACTTTCCTATTTGATAGAAGAGATCTCTCTGTCACAATAGCTATTTATGTACGTAATGTAGCTCAATACAGTTATATATATTAAACTTATTCTACATTTCTACCTTATTTCTTCCATCATCCACATCAATATAGATAGCATTTTTCAACGATAAGCGTGCAAGATCCTCAACCTACAAATTTAAGGGAAAAACCATTAGAATCCCAGTCAAAATCAAACTATTGATAGATAAACACAAATAAAAGAAGAGTGAATTATGTTAATGCTGAATTTTCTACACACAAAAGGAAATTTGAAATGTAACAATGATAAACAGCTTAAATTTTTTGCAATATGGAATAGCGGAAAGGAAAAAAGATTAACTAGTATCAAGTTTGTATACGATGCACTAACCTTCTGAGTTTGGGTGGCTGAAAATAAAGCCGTTTGCCTATTCTGCACATTGAGTAGCAACTCACAATCAGTTAATGAACCCTAGATACTACCGCCCACAATAGAATGCGCAATTTAAATTACTATCGGAAAGAACTAATTGAAAGTAGTATATTTCCATATCTAATCAATACATTGCAAACCAGAGCCAGAGATTTTGCTGGTGAAAGTACCAGGAAAATAAATTCCACAATACATGTAGAGATTGACTACTAGACAGTGCTATGTACTTAGCAGCATTTTTTTTTTTTTTTTTTTATAAGTAACTTAGCAGAAATATCGTAGAATCTGACCCACCATACACAGCCAACGATTCAATTGAAGCGATGGAATCTATAATGGGCAGAGTATGTTTGAAACCACTAGTTGAGACAGTTCTTCAATCATATGCAGCTATTATGAAGAAGCTAAGTTCTCATCTTATATATTCATCCAAAAAAAATCGTCATCTTATGTAACCAAGACACAGGTTCAACAACCTGGTTAATGCACCAACACCAGTAATGATTAGGGCATTTGATCAACTTTGGCACAACAGCTAACATTCCTCTAAAGACCATGTCTGCTCATCCAATTAATGCAACCTTCTTTCAGAATACATTTATATATAATGTCACTTTCCCTCCACTAGGATTTTGGAAAGAAGAAAGAAAAATAATCTAAATTGGAAAATGTGCTAGCAGAAAAAGTAATTTTTTCTTCATTATCATTTCCTTTCCATTTTTCTATCAGAGAAACAAATGCAGCCTGGCCTTGGTGCTAGATCTAGGTAAAACTCGACGCAAAACTAAACTTTCATACCCTGTTTACTTCTATCTATGACCAAAAACAAATATGATTACCATTTAGTTTACCTGTGGTAGAAGCTTAAGAATCTGCTTCATTTCTTCCTCAAAGTTTGCTTTCAGTATCCGGTCAGCTTCATCGATTATTAGGCACTGCAAGTTTGAGTTTAGCAAGAAAAGAACATACATAAGAAACACATATATAGCTTAGTATGCATTGAATAACTAGCTTTAGCTTCAGAAAAAATAATGTCTAAAATTCAGGCTCCTTAATGAAGACGACAATCAGCATCGCATAAATGACATGAATACCTAAAAAAAATAGTTGGAAGGAAAACGGAAGATCTAGAACCAACAATATACAACATAATTAGTTTTGCCAATAATACTGAAAAAAGAAATATAGTGTTCAGAATTGTTTGTGTAAATTACCTTCAAATTTTTATAAATGAACCCCTTGGTATTTTGCAGATGGTCAAGAAGTCGACCAGTGGTTGCTACTAATAAATTCACTCCTTTCACAAGATGCTCTGCTTCTCCTCTTCTAGCTGAACCACCAATAACCAAACCAAGAGTCTGAGAGTGGTACTTGAGAACGTCTTTTGCCACAGCATGGGTCTAAATTATTTGAATGGTGAATTAGTCAGCATCACCCAGCAAAGAATGAAAATGAAATTTAGAAGACTAGTAGAAGGCAACAACATAGATAAGCGTGAATTCCATGGCTGTTTCCTAATCTTTATTTGCATTTTGCACATCAAATATAATGTCAAACATAGTGGTCAGTAAGAGATGCCAAAAAAAAAAAAATGTGGCTCCAAATTTTCATTAGTATCACATGCAAACTGTCTAAGAACCGAGTTTTTTTTATATCCAAATTTCCATTTGCTTCCCCACACATATATGTAGAATAAAATTAAATGATTAAATTCACTTAGAAAATGAAGTATGGGCGTCTTAGTTGAGAAGGCAAGATTGCATATTAATTAAGAGAAAATCCATGTAACTATCAGCAGTGACCTAGTACTTTTACCTGTATTGCAAGCTCCCTAGTTGGGCAAATTACGACCACTCTCATTCCATTACGAGGAGTAAAACGGATGTGATATAACAATTCCACAGCTGGTATTAGAACAGCAAGAGTTTTCCCAGAACCTGTCCTTGCAGCTCCAAGAACATCTTTGCCAAGCAAAAGTGGTGGGAAATAGCACAATGTTTTCCCCCTTTTTTCTTTGATAACTAATAAACAGCACAAAATATTTATTGTTTCAATTATTTTTCACTTGGGTAAAGAATGTAGATTAATAACTAGTAATGTTTGTCTGAAATTTGTGAATGTGTGGATTGTGCTCTTTTTTTAAAAAAAAAAAAAAAAAAAAAATTATTTGGATTGCCAAATTGGATTGTTTTTATTTATTTGATATTTTTTCCCAGGTGGAGAACATATATCCCTTAGTGCATCGTGCTATTGCTGCTGCCTCTGCTCTTCCGGATCTTCGAAGTAAGATTAATGTGTGTGTATAAAATTGATTGCTATAGTTAGGTATGTAATAGATTTGTTGGTACATCACATGTGCTTTGATGATTTTCAAATACTACATTATTTTTTTTCAGATTGCTTAATCTATGCCATTGTACTTTTCTATCATCGAATTCAATTGAAAGTTTTTTACTGACCAACATAGAAACATGCATTTTGGTAGATAAAGCGTGTTAAGTAAATTTGATTTTACACCAAATGAGAAAACACAACTTTGAGGCTGCTTTTTGATTTCAGTAAATATATATTTCGGCGTTGTTCGAAAGTAATATTTTATATTCATTTTTGGATTTCCTTTTTCTTCTTGCACAGTTTCTGAATTTTTTTTTTCTTTGGTGCTTTATTTCAAAACCGATATGACAGGATGCTTAACCGTGTTGAATCTAAGCTTTTGCCTTTTCAACGTGTTGGTGTTAGGCATGTAGTGGATTTTGATATTTTTCCTCATTGGACTACTGTTATTCAACATGCATTAATTATTTTCTCCAGAAGCATGATGAAGTTTCTCTATTACTTCATTATCACTGAACTATGATAGTTTTTGAAATTAATACGAGTTTTTATAAGTTTTTTTTTCAGGTATATCTTGCAGCATGGAGGGTTTGTTCTCCTAGCAGATGAAATTGGACTGGGAAAGACTTTGCAGGAAATTGATTCACTCGAACCATTTCTAGTCTTCAATGTGATTTAAGCATGTATATTGAGTTCATATGTCTTTTCCAGGCTATTGCTGTAAGTGCATGCGTCCGTGATTCATGGCATGTTCTTATTCTTACGCATTCTTCCTTGCGTCTGCATTGGGATTCAATAAGTGTTTTGTTAACTTTATATTTCAGATTTAGAAGATGCTTCTGCCCAAAGTGCATTTGATCTTCTTCTTCTTTCTTTCTTTTTTGTTTTTGTTTTTGTTTTCTTTTTCAAATGATTCAACACTAGCTGGATATCCTCCATCAGATATACTTGTATATTGCCTGAAGTCCCTTTCTAAAATTTTCTAGTTACTTTTTCTTTTGTTGTTGAAGCTGGAATCTTTCATTTTTTTTTACCTTTTATGCCCTTCATCTTTGAGAATTTGAATATTGGTTATTTTGGTTCTTTATTTATTTTTTTTATCTAAATTATTTATGTTTTGCAAATGAGTTATTCTCTAAGTTGTTTTATCTCAATGTGGTGGATCAAACATGGCTGGGTATACAGTAATACCATCAAATACCAAGGGCAGCATTCATCTGGATGGCCTATTCAATATCATCTCCAATGATGTAGTCCCTAAGCTACAGAATCTACTAAGGGCATTAGAGTTTAAGGTAAGTACTGCCACTATTTGATTTCTACATCTTCACTGTGTTTTCCTTGTCTCATTCTCTTGGATCTTAACAATTAGTGTTGAATGGATAGTGGGGAACTAATTTTGTAGTTTCATTTTATCAACATGCATAGAAAAGTAAGTAATACAGTTATCATGCTAAATCTTAGATAGTTGGAAAGCACATGAATAAAAAATAAGAGTGGATGAAATGGAGTTCATATGGATGAGTGGCAATACTAGAAGTGATAGAGGCCTTTCTTCTCTCTCCCCCATATGTTCATGTGGCTTATAAATGCTCAATGGTCATATATTTGTGACTTACCAAGAAAAGATAATATATTGTTGAGTGCCTCCAGACGCTCTCAGCAATAATACATATATATTTTTTTATTCAGGTTGTGATTGCAAATGAGTCGCACTTTCTGAAAAATGCTCAAGCAAAGAGGACAACTGCTACCCTTCCGGTCATAAAGGTCTTTCTTTCTTGATTAAATATGACGGTATGCTTGTATCTGCTAATTTACTCCTAGACTATGTTTATGCTCAAATACTGATTATCGATCCTGCACTCCTTTTGAATTACATGGTTCTTTTTGATCCTTTGTATGCAGCTGATACCCTCAGCCGTTTTTTCCCTTTCTGCCAATTATTGGAGAAGTATATTCATATCTGTGAGCAAGTTCGCTTAAGAATGATTTTTAGTGGCTTCTAAGCAATCTTATTGGTCTATTCGAGGGATTTTTGTTTTCTTTTAGGGAAGCAATTGAAGTTTAAATATGCTATTTGGCCACTTTAGGGTCCTTAATTGCAGAAACAAGCATACCTACTCTTTAATGTATTAATTCATCAATGATCTCCAAGCATTTGAATTGGTAACCTTATGATGATCTCCAAGTATATCACATTATAAACTCTGGTGGCTATATAATCTTTCGCCGGATTTGCTTTTGGTGGACAACACTGCCTTACTATAAAAGACTTGGTTGATGTCCTTAAGCAAACTAAACCAGCACCCCCTTGCATAAATCTTGCTTAAGCAGTTACATTTTTCCTTTTTTGTCTTACTGAACCACAAAAGTGCTCGCCTCTACTGTTAGCATGAGAAGAACCTTCTAGCTTGCCGCGCATTTCTTCTCCAACAACCTTGGGTAGATAGGTTTAATAGATATAGCCAATGAATTTATAGCATAGACTTCAAAAACTTTTGTGTGATTGAATGAAAACCTTTTTTCCATCCATTAAAGCGGTAAATCAATGAAGAAAATACATACCAAAAAAATATGTTATAGCATACAAAACCAGTCATTATAATGCATATTTTAGTCCTTTCACTTTGATTTTTATTTTGGTTAACAATTGTGTGGAATACATATAGAATTGGCCAAATGCTAAAGAGGTTGGTATGTTTAGAAAATTATGACATAAAGGGAGGACACTCTAATAGAGGAAAGGAAAGGGCAAGAGATGTACTTGTTCTTTATGAAACTTGTTGGAAATTGCCTTGAATTAATTAAGCCATGAATCCCACATGGGTCAAATGGGTGGTGGAGTTTGGCAACCTAATGGTTGGTGGATTTTGGCAACCAAGACGCCAAACGAATAGTACATGGCTGTTGCACCAACCAAGACGTCAACGGAATAGTGTATGGTTGTTGCACCAACCATGGACTGTCATGTTTCTCACTAACCCTTCTGCTCCTATATAAGGGGGGCCGCAGAAGAGAGGAAATTATATCTGAATCCCTTAGAAGAAATCCCAAGGAAGAGCTTCTTCAATGTAAGGAAGAGAAAAGAGAGCTAGGGAGGGGAGGGGAGGGGATGGGCAAGAGAGTGAGTGTTTTGTCCTTAATTCAATTATCACTTGTATTGAGATAAGCGTGTGAGGCTTTTCTCTGGGTAAAGTGTATTTGAGTGGTATGGGCATTTACTGTGAGTTGTAAAATTTTGCTTATAGTGGAACTCTCTTGTTGGTGGAAGTAGGCCAAGTTTTGGGCTGAACCACGTAAACTCTTTGTGTACATGTGTGATTGATGTGTGTTCTCATGTGTTTTCTTTCCAAGCTTGTCTTTCACATAAAGGGCTGGGGGAAAATTGGTTGCCAATTTATTATCAATTTCCTAACAATTGGTATCAGAGCAAGGTTGCAGAAAATGCAGTCCTTGAAGTTTGGGATTGAAAGGCTCGACGGAATGCAGGAGTATTGTCCACAGATGGAGTTTGGAGCGCTGTCCACAGACAGAGTGCTGTTCAAGGACGGAGTACGTAGCACTGTTCACGAGCAGAGGTACTATTCATGAAGATACTGTTCACGGGGCACTGTTCACGGAGTACTGATCAGAAGTACTAGGTACGGTTGCTGATTAGAAGTACTGGATACATGTGTTGTTCAGAGGTTAAAGAGGAGTAGGTTCTGCAGATTGCTCAAAAAAACGCTAATATTGATGATGCTCTTTGATAAGGGCATGTACATCCACTGACATGACAGCTAAAAATGTTAGGATAATGGATGTGTTGTATTAGCGGGTCCACATTTGCATACGGGATATTGGTTTAGTCTTTGATGTTGGGTATGTGGTGGAAAAGGGTGTCGATGGCTGAGGAACTTCCGGGAGAGCCAAACATGGAAGTTGAACCATATTTTTCAGCAGTATTTTTTCGACATGTGACAAAAATGAAAATTCTTAGAATGGTTTAATTCTAAGTGCATGTGCTCTTTATGGTGGAGCATGATAATTCTTTTAGAATTATGACTGTTGGTGTAGACAGTGTTTTAAAAAATTCTTAGAATGGTTTAATTCTAAGTGCAGGTGCTCTTTATGGTGGAGCATGATAATTCTTGTAGAATTATGACTATTGGTGTAGACAGTGTTTTGTACTACATCTCAGGGTGTGGGGATGGGCATCGGTCAAGATGCGGACCTGAGGTCTCAGGTGGAGGTTGCGAAATTCAAGTCATGGTAGAGATTATAGCAGCTTGATGGAATTTAAGTCAAGGTGGAGATTGTTGGAAATTGCCTTGAATTAATCAAGCCATGAATCCCACATGGGTCAAATGGTTGGTGGAGTTTGGCAACCGAGATGTCAAAGGAATAGTGCATGGTTGTTGCACCAACCAAGACATCAAAGGAATAGTGCATGGTTGTTGCACCAACCAAGACGTCAAAAAGGAATAGTAGATGGTTGACCATGGACTTTCATGTTTTTCACCAACCCTTCTGCTCCTAAAGAAGGAGGGCTGCCAAAGAGAGTAAATTATCTCTGAATCCCTTAGAAGAGATCCCAAGGAAGAGCTTCTTCAATGTAAGGAAGAGAGAAGAGAGCTATGAAAGGGATGGGCAAGAGAGTGAGTGTTTTGTCCTTAATTCAATTATCACTTGTATTGAAATGAGTGTGTTAGGCTTTTTTCTAGGTAAAGTGTATTTGAGTGGTATGGGCATGTACTGTGAGTTGTAAAAATTTGCTCATAGTTGAACTCTCTTATTGGTGGACGTAGGCCAAGTTTTGGGCCGAACCACACAAACTCTTTGTATATATGTGTGATTGATGTTTGTTTTTGTGTGTTTTCTTTCCAAACCTGTCTTTCGTATAAAGGGCTGGGGGAAATTGGTTACCAATTTATTATCTATTTCCTAACAAAACCCAAGATAGTGTCATGGAATGTAAGAGGGCTGAATGAGATGGAGAAAAAAGGTTGAGGATTAAAAGTCCTTTTAGATATTGGAAGGAGGACATTATTTGTTTATATTCTCTTGATTTTTCTTTTTTTTTTTTTTTAATATCCAATGCATATTTCTAGCATACATTTATAATTAAAAAAAAAAAAAAAAGTACACAAAGGAATAATTAAACCTGATTTATCAAAGGCGCTTCTCTTTATAATAAGATCATCTAATGCTCTTAATTTGCATAAGTAAAAACAATTTTCTTAATAATTAATTAGTAATTAGTGATTAATTATACAAAGTAATAATGGACTAAGTATCCTTTCTTACGAGTAATATTAGTTTATTAATTTAAGTTTGCTGTTAAAAGAAAAAAAAAAAAAAAAAAAAAAAAAACTATTTTATAAAAAACATAAAGAATGACTTTTCCAAGTCACTCAAGTCGCCACCTGTTCCTTATGTTAGAGTATATTTAAATGACCCTAAAGTTAGGGATTTGATTATGATTGATGAAGATTATATTAGCCTAATTTAGAGATTTGATTATGATTTGATCACCCTAAATTAAGGGACTTGATTAAGATTACATTTATATGTAAGCTCTATAAATAAAGCATTCTGTATTGTAAACAAATTATTCAATAAGAGCCTAATGTAACCTTTTGGGCTTTATCTGTGAATGTAGGTCGTTGACCGAACCACATTAAAATCTTTGTCTCTCATTTATTTTATTTCCGCAATTTATTTCTATTTCTATTTCATTATGAATTCTATCATGGTATCAGAGCAAATGACTAACGTCAATATTTGATCCTGACATCCTATGATTCCATTCCCTTCCTTCCACCCTCACACACTAAAAAAAAAAAAAAAAAAAATTGTTGTTGTTCCAATTCTTCTCGGGACAAATCTAGTTTTCCTTTTCTGTGTCTTTTCTTTGGTTTTCCAAACAATGGTGTGCGTGTTGGAGATCAATTTTTCATCCAACCCACACCACACGATTTCAGCCCACGTTGATAATCTGGGGAGAGCATGATGAGGATTCCCATTGCCATTGGAACTCTTCAATGTCAAGACACCCGACAATTTCTACAAGCACTTGACATCCATTTTGGTAGATTTGATGGTTGCAGCAATGTCCATTGACCCCACATGTGGCCTATGCTCTTCGATTTTTCTGTTTTATTGGTTGATATAAAAATAATAATAATAATAATAATTCAAAAGAGGCTTTGTTCTCTCAGAATAGCTCTCTCCGTGCGTGATCGTTGGTGGGCTCCACTGTAGCACCTCCTCTCCTCTCATTCTGCAAGTTTCTTACCAGCCAAATCTCCACTGGCCCACTGCCAGCTAGCCTTGCACCGTGACGACCACGAGCCCACAACCTCCGCCAGTGCCAACCCATCGTCTTGAACGCACCAACCGTCGTTGAACCACCCCATCTTACTGGCGCCACCACCGAAGTCGCCGGAGCCGCGATCCATTTCATCTCACGGCAGATCGAAGTTTGTTTTGTGAAGAAGTGTGTTTGGTTATGGGTTTTGGTTTACCCTTATTTGAGTGTGCATATATTCCTGTTCTAGGCATAGGAATATGATATCCTGGTTTAGTTGTTATACTTGGTTCTACTTGGTTATGGGATTAAGTAATCCTTATCCCAGTTTAATGTAATTTATAACAGTATTTTCATGAAGAAAAAAAAAATCAAAAATCAAAAAAAAAAAAAAAATCAAAAGAGGCCAAGTTGCCGGTCCATTGGCCCATAGTTGGCCTATTTTTGCTCGGCTCTGTGGTATTGTTTAAAACCCAGGCCATTTCAGCCCATAGTTAGCTCTCACTTTAGCCCAAAGTTGGCTCTCCTTTTATTTGGCTATGTGGTATTGTTTAAAACTCAAGCTCACTTTAGCCCACAGTTGACTCTCATTTTAGCTCAAAGTTGGCTCTCTTTTTCGGCCCATAGATGTTCCTTTTTTTGTATCGTTTTGCTATCTCAAAAAAAAAAAAAAACAAAAAAAAAAGTCAAACTCAAGGTTTCAGGATCTTTCACCTTCAGTTTGAGGGAGGATGTTAGAATATATTTGAATGACCCTAAAGTTAGGGATTTGATTATGATTAATGAAGATTATATTAACCTAATTTAGGGATTTGATTATGATTTGATCACCCTAAATTAGGGAATTTGATTATGATTTGATCCCCCTAAATTAGGGAATTTGATTAAGATTACATTTATGTGTAAGCTCTATAAATAGAGCATTCTGTATTGTAAACAAATTATTCAATAATAGCATAATGTAGCATTTTGGGCTTTATTTGTGGATGTAGGTCGTTGACCGAACTACGTTAAAATCTTTGTCTCTCATTTATTTTATTTCCGCAATTTATTTCTATTTCTATTTCATTATGAATTCCATCACCTTAATGTTATTCTCTCTCCTCGTATGAATATTCTTCTAATCCTCATATGAGTGGCCTTTTTGTTTTTTAACGTTTGTCTATAAGGAAAAACTTAAAGAAAAACAAGGCTTGCGACATAAGTCAATTGCTTACTGTCAGTTTGAGTGTGTATTTGAGTGGTTTAAAAGCTCTTATAAAACTTAAAAAGTTTATTTGAAAAAAAAAAAATACTCGTTTGATAAAAAAAATTGAAAACACTTTTAAGGGTTCAAAAAGCCAAAAAATAGCCAATTGACAAAAGTTTAAAAATGAAACGTTTGCCAAAAAGTTTTTTTTTAACTTAAAAAATCTATTTCTCAAACACAATTTCAAACATGCTCTTACTATTAAAATGCACTTATCATCGCATTTGTTTGAACAAAAGTTGTTTTCAGAATGTGTCTATCTTCACCAACCTCAACTTAATATGATGGAAAACCATTTTCAACATGAATTTTTATACTCAACTTACATCATAGCGTTTAAAATGGGTTCGGTAGTTGAGAACGTTTTATGTTACATTATAACACATTTTCAACTAAAAAGCAAAAAAAAAAAAACATCATCTAAAACTTTGTATAAAAAAAACCTCCCATTCAAATGGATGTTTTTCTTTTTTCATCATATGTTGTCAATAGTTAATTTACAAGATGTGATATTCAGGAAACATTTCAATCAGTTGTACATAAAAATTCCAACAACGTACAGTTCGCTCGATCGAAAGCAACCATAGTACCAAAAATTCAACTTTTAAATGCTTGTAGTATTGGGAAAAATTATAAGATGGGGAACTAAGAAAATGACCTCATCTGACTGACCATAATACGTACATTGACCAACAACGTGATAATATATATATATATATATATATATATATAAGTATATTTTCAACGTAACAGTTTAATAAATTGAATTGAAAAAAAAAAAAAAAAAAAAATCCTATTTTAGCCTTTTTTTTTTTTTTTTTTTTTCCTCCGCATTGAGCTTCCTCAAAGGACTTAAGTCTATTTAATTAGAGAAATGCTATATATTACATGCCTATCCTATTTTTATTTTATTTTATTTATTTAATTTTGCAATCCTACTTGGTTGATTTGATAGTATTCACCCTTAAATATTTTTATTTTTATTTTTTAAAAAAGGCTAATCCAATAACCGATAGGCCGTAGGTCAAATCCCAGCCGGGTCTCGGTCAGGTCCTAGGAGGGTCCTGGTCAAATCCCAGGTGGGTCTTCGGTGAGTCTCAGGCAGGTCTCGAGCTGGTCCTAGGCAGTTCCCAATTAGGTCTTGGCGGGGTCCCAGGCAAGTTTTGGGTAGGTCTTGGGAGGGTCTTGGGCAGGTCCTGGGCGGATCCCTGCAGGGTGTCGGGCGAGTCCATATGAGGTCCCGGGTAGGTCCCGATCAGGTCTTGGGCAGGTCCTGGGTTGGTCCAGGCGGGTCTTAGGCAGGTTTCGGCAGGGGTCCTAGGCAGTTCTCAGGTGGGTCCCGGGTAGGTCCCGATTAGGTCTCAGTCAAGTCCCGGGGGGTCCTGGTGAGGTCCTGGGCGGGTCTCAATCAGGTCTTGGCAGGGTCCCGGTTAGGTCTCGGCGAGGTCCCAGTCAGGTTCCGGGCGGGTCTCGCTCAAGTCCTGAGCGGGTTCCTAGCAGGTTCGGTCGGGTCTCAAGTAGGTCCCGAGTAGGAAGTTAATTGTAAATTAAGTAAACTGTAGGGACTAATTTTGTATTTTTCCATTATAATTTCAACAATTTATTTCTTAAATTTTACTTTAATAACAACATGTATATTGTAGTGTAAGCAACGGTTAAAATTGAATCTCTCAAAATCTCTCTTAATTTTCTTTATCCTATTAAAAGTTTTTAAAAGTAAGTCAACTTTAAAATATAATCTTAATCGTTGCTTAGACTACATCATACATACTGTTATTAAAATAACAGCATGTAAGTTCAAATACAACATTTCCTTAACTTGTTCTTTAAATTAATAATTAACCGTCTGTTTGCCACGTGAACAATTTACTATGTCACACCCGATAAGAAAACAACATAAGTTGTCTAAAAAAAACATGATCATCGTTAAACAACATAAGGTAACGAACACTAGAAGAAACAAATTTGGTAGTGGTTGAAATAAGAAATGACAAATGTAATTGATGATAACTTTTCTTCAGCAATTATTTTAAAATGCAATAAGAAGGCTAAAAGTTGTCTAAACTCTTGTAGTTTCTTTTTTTTCCTTTTCTTTTAAGGCTTTCTTAGAAGAAAAAAACAAAGGGCTTACTAATTATGTGACTTGATATTATTAGTTTTTGAAATAAAATTAAAACAACATAATATAATTCAAATAAAGAATTAGTTCATAAAAAAACTCCAAAAAGAACTTTTTAAGGATGGTTTTATAATAGTTTTTTTTTGGTCTAAGAGATAAAAATAAAGATGTTCCCTTTAAAGAATTGAATTTAGGAAGGACAGAAATTTCTTCCGAATTGGTTTAGAGGAAATTTCTTTCAACCTAGTCAAATAAGTGCCTAGTGTCATCTCTCACTTATTTTTTTTTAATATTTTAACAGTAATTTATTGTTATTCCACTAATCTAGGAACTCAAACATTAATTTTTTAAAAACCCAAAAATGTTGAATGACACTTGTCACTTATTAGAGTAGGTCGAAGAAAATTTTCTCTAAGGGGATATTCTTTGCACTTAAAAATGATAAAAAAAAAAAAAACAAAAGAAAGGAGAGATTTTATGGAAGCATGTTTGAGCTAATCATGGTCAATGTGAGTGCTTTGAAGGACAAATATCCAATCAAAAGCCGGCTTGCTAGTGAGTAAAAAGAGGCACAATTCATGTAGAGCATAGCATAAACAGTCGTTATTTCTATGGTTAGAAGGAATGCAAGGTGTTTGGTTTTGAAAAAGTCTTCAATTGGGATCTATGAAAAAAAAAAAAAAAACATAAAAGGAATCAATAATGACTAAGTATACTCTTCATACTTATTTATCACATTCATCATATTATAGCAGCTGATATGAAGCTTTTAAATGGTTTTTCATTCTAGTTGTGAAAATAAAATAAAAGTGTATGTCACTTAAAACACGTCATATCAGCTGGCATGACATAAATGTGATAAATGAACGTGAAGAATAAAGAAGAATGATATTATTTGCACTTATTTATTATACACATTTTATTCTGCTTGATATTATATGATTTAAAATATACATGTATAAAATAAATATGATAAATAATTGTGAATAATTGCTCAAATGATGTACTATCATCTAGATTTCTTGATATTTTTAGGCTAAAAAAAGACAAGAAAGAGAGGCTCCCACTTCATTGTTTGAGGTGAAGAAAGATTAGAATGGAATGATGCATGAACCAACACCTCGGAGGCTACTCCCACCCGTCCATTCCACTCATTCCAGGATTAATGGATGGATTGGCACTGTTTCCGGGGTTGGTAACGTTGAACTTTACCTTTTGATCATCATTCACTTCTCCCACTATTTACTTGTTTACGAGAAATGCTAGAGACAAACAAATTAAAAAAAAAATCTCTATAATTTATCTGTAATGAGTGATGTAAATGGCTAAATTTTTTTTTGTGAATTTAGCCATTATCAAGTAATGCTACATCCATACCACCCATTATGGATGGATTACGGAATTTTTTTACTGCTCCTTAGCATTTCTCTTGTTCATTATGTACATGAATTTCAGCAAAACGCTTACAATTCTAGCTGTAATAAATGTAAGAGACTTCTAATAGAGTTTACCTATACAAATAGATCTCGGATTGCCCATCCACCTCTCTCACATTTATAAGACTACCTCAATTTTCAACCATTAATGCCATTTTGCTTCATGCATATCCTATTTATTTTCAATTTATCATTATGCATTGGCATTAGCTCCCAATATAACCCTTAATAATTAGCACTAACATACTTAGGCCACGGGCCGGTAACCTCCCCCAAATCACCTCTATGATCAAAATGATAGTTCAATCACCCTAACAACTACTCATTCACTCTATTTTTATTTTTTATTTTTTAACATGTAATAATTTATGCCGTTTATTTGAGGTGGTTGACCTACTTTTATAGCCAAGAGGTAGTTTGGCCATCCTGAACCATCCCATATAGCCAAAGTAATGATTCAGCGACTCTAACAATGCTGTTCATTAAAAGTGAATGACCCAAATAGAAGGTATTGGACCGAATAACAATCCTAAGGGAAGTCAACTTTTTGATACACTTGTTATAAGATGTCCAAGTTGCTCCACTTGATTTCCTTTTTATATGAGATTGCCAAAGTCAACTTCCCTTTTTTTTTCTTTTTTTTTTTGTGAAAAGGCTTATGTCAACTTGTTGATATATGTTATGAGAGGTCCTCACTCTACATAAGCAGGTCCATGGGCTATTTGTCATCCTGGTCGACTTTTAATTAAAGACCACAAAAGGTTAGCCCAAAAGGCACGTCTCTAATTGTGAAGCTCAGCCTGTGACGGACTCTAGCCTTGTTTTATGGATCATGATCATACAATTTAAAATTGAATATTAATTTAATTCCTAATAAATAAAAACATGGAAAAATAATAATTACTAATAATTCATAACTATCATGTTAGTTGGTATTACCACGCTTGCACAGTCAATTACCGTAGGGATACTATA
Organism: Corylus avellana; assembly: GCF_965113065.1. Lineage (NCBI taxonomy): Eukaryota > Viridiplantae > Streptophyta > Magnoliopsida > Fagales > Betulaceae > Corylus > Corylus avellana. Next base: position 12,658,119 of record NC_142492.1, on the reverse strand, counting down.
ATTTTTATTATTATAAGTTTCTTGTAAATTGATGTGACGGTTCATATAACACTTATTATATTTACAAACTAACGTGACAGTCAACATGACACTTATTGCGTTAGCCACAAAAATATAAACTATCATGTAAATTTGTTAAATAATTTTAATAAAAGTTGCATCCTAAACAATTTCCATTTGAAAAGTTATAAAAAAGGTCATTTCTATAGCTTAAAATCTCATAAATGGGTTGTCCAACGTTTTCTTTGAAAGCATTTGCATCAGGAGTATTTAAGTGGGCAGTTAAAAATCGCTTTGCAATATCTGCTATCCACTCATCCACATGGGTCACAGGCAGATTTCCAGGGCTGAATACTATATCTACTATATATATATATAAAGTAGTTTTTTGATTCTTTTATTTTACTCATTTTATTTATTTATTTATTTTATATCCAATGCATATTTCTAGCATACATTTATAATTAAAAAAAAAAGTACACAAAGGAATGATTAAACCTGATTTATCCAAGGCGCGTCTCTTTATAATAAGATCATCTAATGCTCTTAATTTGCATAAGTAAAGACAATTTTATTAATAATTAATTAGTAATTAGTGATTAATTATACAAAGTAATAATGGACTAAGTATCCTTTCATGGTTTCATATGCGTAATATTAGTTTATTAATTTAATTTTGCTGTTAAAAAAAAAAAAAAAACTATTTTATAAAAAACATAAAGTAGGACCATTCCAAGTCACTTAAGTCGCCCCCTTTTCCTTAATGTTATTCTCTCTCCTCAAATGAATATTCTTCTAATCCTCATATGAGTGGCCTCTTTGTTTTTTAACGTTTGTCTAAAAGGAAAAACTTAAAAGAAAAACAAGGCTTGCTACATAACTCAGTTGCTTATGGTCTATCTGTTTGGTTGTGCATTTGAAGAGTTTAAAAATGCTTTTAATATTCAAAAAATTCATTTAAAAAAAAAAGTACTCGTTTAGTAAAAAAATTAAAAGCACTTTAAAAGTTCAAAAAGTCAAAAAATGGTCAATACGCATTTAACAAAAGCTTAAAAATAAAACGTTTGCCAAAAAATATTTTTTAATTTAAAATGTCTATTTCTTAAACACAATTCTAAACGTGCCCTTATAATTAAAATGTGTTTGAACAAAAGCACGTAGGTCTCTATCTTCACCAACCTCAACTTAAAAATATGATGGAAAACCATTTTCAACATGAATTTTTATACTCAACTTACATCATAGCGTTTAAAATGGGTTCGGTAGTTGAGAACGTTTTATGCTACATTATAACACATTTTCAACTAAAAAACATCATCTAAAACTTTGTATCAAAAAACCTCCCATTCAAATTGATGTTTTTCTTTTTTCATCATAATTAATTTACAAGATGTGATATTCCGGAAACATTTCAATCAGTTGTACAAAAAAAATTCCAACAACGTACAGTTCGCTCGATCGACAGCAACCTTAGTACCAAAATTCAACTTTTAAATGTTTGTAGTATTGGGAAAAAACATAAGATGGGGAACTAAGAAAATGACCTCATCTGACTGACCATAATACGTACATTGACCAACAACGTAATAATTTTTTTTTTTCTTTTTTAAGTATATTTTCATCGTAACAGTTTAATAAATTGGATAAAAAAAAAAATTCCTACTTAATTTAAAGAAAATTTTTATCAAAAATTTTAGCCCTTTTTAATTTTTTTTTTCCATTGCATTGAGCTTCCTCAAAGGACTTTAAGTCTATTTAATTAGAGAAATGCTATATACTACACGGCCTATCTTTTTTATTTTATTTAGTTTTGCAGTACTACTTGGTTGATTTGATAGTAATCATTAGCCCTTAAATATTTTTATTTTTAATTTTTTAAAAAAGGCTAATCCAATAACCGATTGGCCGTAGGCGTTACCCCATCAGCCCAGTAGAATGTAAATGAAATGGGGTGTAATAATTAGAATTACTTATCTAAAAAGCTTAAATCAATAGAAATAGGTACATTTAACCATCAACACATGACATATTTAATCTAAATGGAGGTAAATTGAAGAGTTAGGATTCGAATTAATGACATCTGATTTTAATACCATGTTAAATTATTTTTTATTCCAAAAGCTTAAATTGATACGAATAAGTAAATTTAACCATTTAATTATTTCGTAGTTTGCTTACCTCACGTGTAGCTTATCCTAAAAACTTAAGTGAATAAAACATAATTAATTCAATCTTTTAATTAATATTCCATCAATTTGGTGAAAATGTAATAATAATAAAAAAAGGTAGGTCTGTCCTTCTAAAAAAAAAAAAAAAGGGTAGGTCCGGTTGTGAGCCGGAAGGTGCTGTGTCACTATAATTTCAGGTGCCGTGTCACTACAACTGGAACAGTTTTTTTTTTTTTAAAAAAAAAAAAAAAAATCTTTTTCATTTCTTTCACGCAAGATCTGGTGCTACAAATACAATCATCTATCTAAAACTTCCTTAATTTATTGATTCCCCTCAATGATTTGCTATAAATTAAATTCTCTCCAAATATTTATATCAAACCATTCATTTCACCAAACAGTTTCATAAATTAAGATAGAAAGATTGCTCATAAATTTCTGTTAATCTGGAGACTGCCCTTTAGCAATCTATATATATATATATATATATATATATTTCTGTATATTTTCAGAGGATAAAAAACCAAAAAACAAAAAACTCAAAGCTACTCATATCTAGACACGAACATGTGAATTACATTTCTGCTTTTGAATGGATTGGCTGGAAACATCATAGGACATGGTGCAATTCATTTCCACTACAATATTTTTCTTGAAAATATTAAGGATCTTCACCCTGCCGCTGAGTTTTGTAAAGCTGCTCATCGCCAAAGCTCCTGACCTCAAATCGTTTGCAAGGCTTTCAACGGCAATCTTGTCGGTGATGATATCCACCGTCAAATTCATCCTCAGGGTATGCCTCGCCTTGGCCTTGCCGGACGGAATCTGAGCCTCACCCACCATTTCCCCACGATAATACACACTCGTCGTGCTGTTGGTATATCTAAACGACGCCGCGTTGGGGTTCTTCACGGAAACGTCGGCGGTGAGGGTGATATTCGGCCTTTGACCGGAAGTGCCATTGAAGGCGGCGAGGTTTAGCTGTGGGAGTGTCACGGAGTTCATCCGGACCTCCGGGTCTTTTATGTGGAAGACGGTGAAGCCGAGGACTAAAAGAGTAACGGCTATGAGTAAGAAGACGGCGGTAACGCAGCCGCAGCACTTGATGTATTTTCTTCGACGGAATTTAAGCTCCGTCGAAAGTTCTTCATCTTCGTCGCTGCGGGTTCGGTAGGTGAAAGGGGTTAACGGCTTGGCCTGCTCTTTTTCAGCCATGGCCGATTTCGAGCAGAAATAGTGAATCGGTGATGGGTGATATATATGAAAATTTTGCTGCAATATATATATATATATATATATATATATATATATATATATATATATTCTACCTGGAAGTCTAATAAATATTTGGATGATGGAGTTTGAGTCGGTCCACCATGTTTTTTGTTCTAGACGCGTTTGCACGGCTTGACTTTGATTCTTCGGACTTGTCTATGGAATTCCACCTTAGAAAACTGCCGTATAATATGTTTATTTTTATTTTTATTTTTTATTTTTTATTTTTTTTTATTGTTAAATCACTCGAGGAAGCTTCTTATTAATGATGATGGAATATATTATTATTGGACGGCAGTGGCCCCATTAATCAAATCATATGGGTTGTCTTTCATTATATAGTAACAATTTAAACAGTAAATATAAAAGTGATCTTGAAAATCATATGAATTAAGGTCATTTCTTACATCAAACAGCTTAAAAAATATTACTTGTTAAAAATGTGTCATGTTACGACGGAAAACAAAAGATAGTTTCTGACTAAAAACTTTTATGTAACATAAAGCATAAGAACCTGATAAATACCCAATTGTCACTGGCAAAATGTCACAAATATTATTTTTTAAGCCGTTCAATGCAAGAAGCTTGCATGAATTCACATAATTTTCAAATATATAATTTTTTTAAAAAATAATGGTAAGAAACTTATATATCTCCCCATGAAAACTTTCTCACATTTATTATTTAAATTATTAATAATTCATGTGTCTTTCCTTTCATCTTTGTAATGAAACGTGCAATTGTGGTGATGTAATGGGGTGATGTAATGGGGAAGTGAAAGGAGGAAGAATAACGTCTTAATCAGCACAAGAAATGAAATATCTTTTTCCCTTGTTTACCCACCCAACATAGAGGAAGGAAATGCCACCATCATTGGTCAAGGATTTGACTAAAGGAAGAGGGCGACTGAAATTTAGCAAGGGATATTTCCACGAAAGTGTTGAGAATTGAATTGTAGAATTGGATTATAGTAGCCATAACATATCCCTTCTCATAAAATTTTTTGGTAAAACACTTCTTGGTGAAATAATTTTTCACGGCCGGATCCGCAAGGAGTTACTGATTATTGAAAAAAAACCGATTTTTGAACACTCGTAGACACTCTATTCTTTAAATCAATAATCTTTTAGAATAATTGAATAGAGAGAGTTTTCGAGAGAGATGGAACGTGATAATGTTATACGTACCTTATTTTTAGAGAGAGCAACTCATTTTACAGAGAGGCTTAAGAATATGGTTCCTGGATACTTGCCACATATTAAGCTTAGAGATGTTTGATATTTTTCATATAATGAGTTGCATGAATGGGGTCTATTGGTAATTAATTGTACCAACAATTTTCAAAATCAAAACACTTTTCAAATGTAAACTTTATTTCATCCCTATACGATAAGTTTTTAGTGTTGGCAAATTTAGTGTCAAAACATATTTGGTTTATGGTTAGGTTGTTGAAAAAATTGATCTAAGACATGTTTATTAAAGTTTGTGTATATTGTCAATATTGACCTAGTTGGACTAAAATGTTCATAAATTTTGGCTCCGATTGAAGCAAACTTGATGTTTTTGGAAAGATGACTCAAAATTATACAACGTTTTATTTCAAGAAAAGTTTCTAATTCCAACATTTACCAGGTCAAAACGGGCCACAAATAGAATTCCTAAAATTTGCATGTTTGGGGAACTTACTTTGTGATTTTATGGCTACTTTCTCAAGTCTATTTAAAGACTATTGGAGCACGAATTTTGTAAGGATTGGAAATTTAGAGGCAATATTTTCATAGAAAAAAGAGGTTATTCTTCCAAGTGCAAGAGAAAAAACTTATGTTTTTGTGCTTTCAATTACTTATCTCTTAAGAGTATTTATTGTAAACCATAACCATTCATCAACATTCAACAATTTCAAGAAGCCAATCGAAGGTTCTAGTTAAGGAGATGCACTACAAGAAAATTGTCAAGTTATGAGATAAGTGAGAAGCTTATTGATCTTATAGAGTTTCGGATTTGTAAAAGGTTGTAATTTTCATTATGTATATAATATGAGTATTCAAATAGTAATTTTCTGAGTTTGCCTGTCTTGAAGTTGTTTTACTTACTTTTGAAGGGGTTTTCAAAAGGTTTTCACTTTATGTCCAATTGATTTATTGCTTTTCATATATTTGGTGAATGTTTGAATATTTGTTGTTTGTTTAATCCCACTTGCAAACACCTATTCAATCCCCCTTTATATATTTTTGATGTTGTTTTGAGTCTTTTTTATATTTTTCATTATAGTTCCCGCTTCTTGCTCTAAAAATAGTGGTAATGAAGAGTAAAAAAATTGACAATTCCATACCTTGACCTCATACCTCTGTCGAGACAAGTATATATATATCAACATAAATTTCTAATTAAAGTTTAAAAATAATTTTGAAAACCATTATCAAACGCACCAGTGACGGTCTTCCTAAATTTTTCCTATGTTTAATCCAGAAGCTTAAGTGTTGTTGGCCACTACTCTTATGGGTTATCATGTAATTAAGAAGTATTTTGGTGTTTTAGAGTTACCATAAAAAGGAAATTATGTAAAAATATTTAATATGTTTTAAATGAATTGGAGAGGTGAATAAATCATAATTTGTGTTTGCCTTCTCTAATTATACCCTTCTACTATTATTGATATTGGATGTGATTTTTTTTTTTTTTTTTTCTTGGCATATCCGCCCAAGGAGGTATAGGATGTGATTGCAAGTTTGTCAAGTATGGTGGTCCAAAAGAAGATTCCAGCTTTGTAATTTAAAATCCTATCAAATATTGACAAACCAATTTTACTTTTATGTCAAATCAGTGAATCACAATTACAAAATAAAAAAATAAAAAAAAAAATCTAAAAACCTTTTACCAAGCAAGCTCAAAGTTTTTATGAGGACATGTGGGCCGAACCCAATTAGCAAGTTCAGGGCAGCCCAGGCCTTTGCTAGTCATAGTGGCCTGCCCAAGAGAATTGAAATCAACATCCTTTTAGCTTAGATGAGAAATAAATCCTACAAAGCCCATAGGCTACTCTTGATTAGAGAGTTATTGAAATCTCAATCTTTATTTTTAAATTAAATAGTTTAGATTTTGTTACCCTAACATTTTACTATATTTATCAAATCAAAATTTACCATATATATTTGCTAGCAATGAATTAAAGAAAAATAAAAATATTTAAAGTAATAAAATGTTGAAACCATAAAATTCTAACCGTTAGATTTGAAAAGAAGGGTTACGATTTCAAAAGCGCTGCAACATTTTTTTCATGAAATTTATTAGGTTTAGATTATTTATATGGGTATTTTTTCTTATCATATTTATTTTTAGAATTAGCTTTTTTCAGTATAGCCTATAAAAGCTTTTGTTTTAGACTTTTGTTAATAAGCTATCAATTATTAACTGAAATGGGAAATTATACTTATCTTCCTCTAACTATCACCTTATTTAAAATATTCCTCTAATGTATCAATTTTTCAAACATCTCCCAAATCTATTATCAGGGTTACAATGTTTTCCTTGGATTAAAATTTTATGTTTTTTTTTTTTAACATGTCCACATAAGAGGGAGGAGGAGGATTCGAACTAGTGACTTCGGTTTCATTAGGCGTGGTCCCAGCCGCTTCATTAAATCTTAATATAGGGTTGTATGTGCGTTTCACCTACAACATTTTAACATGGACTGACTTGATGAAATTTGTAAAAATACAACTATACTCTTAATATATTGCCGGGTGTGACCCACAGTCTGGGCATGAGTTTTTCTTTTCCCTTGATTCTTTTAAAAAAAAAAAAAAAAAACTTTTTCAAGGTATTTTTGTAAAAATATTCATTAATTAACAATATGAAAGAAGATATATTTGTCTACGTAACAAAAGCTGATTGGGTGTTTGGGCAATCAATTCAATTGACGATGTTGTAAAGCGACTACCGATAAATTTCATAGACTCGATCGTAACTTTTGTCGAGCGAATGAGATTTTAATTGAGTTTAACGAAGTTTAGTCAAATTTCGACGACTTTTATGATCTTCATCACTTTTTTTTTTTTTTGAAATGAGACTCATATATAATAATTCTCAAAGAGGCCTTTCAGCCATTACAATCTCCCTGATACATAAAGGAACAGAATCCTCCCAGACATGTGTTTCATTGAGAGTAAGTGCCAGCTTAGATATTCTATGTGCCACCTCATTTGCAGCTCTCCTAACGTGGCAAACCTCCCATGAGCAACAACTTCGAAGAATGATCTTAGTTTCTTCTATCAACATCCCAAACTGGGACCAGCATCTATCCTCACTGCCAGAGACAGAGGGAGGGGGGGACCAGGGTAGGCCATGGTCCCCCCCAAATAAGGAAGAAAAAAATTTTAGAAGTTAAAATAAAAAAAATAAAAAATAAAAAAAGTAAAGTAATGTTTTAAGTTTAGTCATTTGGCCTCCTCTAAAAAAAAAAAAAAAAAAAATTGACCCTATTTTTAGATTTTTTGGCCACATCCAGTAAAATTTTTTGGCCCTATTCGTAATTTTTTTGGGCTATACCCATTAAGGTTTTTTATTTTTGGTCCTTACTTTCAAATGTCCATTTTTTGGCCCTTACTTTCAAATGCTCACTTTTTTTGGCCCTTACGATAGTCTTTAGTTCATAAAAAACAACCAAAATAATTTTTTTTAATAAAAAAATTCTAAAGAACCGAAAAAAAAAATTTTGGTTGGCCCCCTCCCATAAAATTTCCTAGTTCCGTCCCTGCTCACTGCTAAGTGCTTTAACCACCACCAGGGAATCCCCCTCAAATATGACAAATTGAAAACCCAGCTATCTAGCAAGTTCAACTGATGCCCGTGCTGCTATCGCTTTTGCAATCGTGGGATCAATTATATGGTCCTGCACCATGCATTTCGTTAGCAATACCTCACCACCATGATTGCGTACCACTATCCCCACCCCCATCCTCTTCTTCCCTATATCAAGAGCAGCATCCCAATTAAGCTTAAAAACTCCCAAATCTGGTACTTGCCATTTATCCCGTGCAGGTTGCCTATTCTGTGCTATTCTGGCCCGTAAAGTTTGGTCAGCCTTTACAAACTCCCCCAACTGATCTTTTGCTTTTTGGAGAAGAACCGACGATGATAAGAAAACCCCTTCAAAAATCATCTTGTTTCTGCGCATCCAAAGTTGTCTAGCAACACAAGCTGCCAATTCGATCTCCTCTTCATCCAACAGTTCCAGCAATTGTTCAAAAATATTTAAAAACGCATCTTCATCACTGGTGCTTTTTTGCAGCTTTTTATCACTTTCAAGCCAAACATCTCTTGCAGAAGAACAGCTCCAAATAACATGACCAACAATCTCGACCTCTAGCTTACATATTGGGCAAAATGAATCCTTCCTGATTTTGCGCTTATATAAATTCTCCTTCGTAGGCAAAATGTTATTGCAAGCCTGCCAGAGGAACATCTTCACTGTCCTTGGCCCACGTATTTTCCATATTCGCTTCCAAAGAACTGCCCGAGAAGTCACCATAGAACTCCCCCCCATTTCCCTCTGACATAACTCCTTAGCTAGATGATAGCCACTCCTAACCATGTACATACCATTTTTACTTCCTCCCCACACTCTCTAGTCACTTTGAGTCCTTGGACAAGGCGGCATAGCACAAATTATGCCAGCTTCTTCTGCACTAAATATCTTTTCAACAAGTGAAAAATTCCACCAATTTGTATCTCTATCAATGAGCTCGCTAACCTTAGCTTGCCCCTGAAGAATTCGGACAGGAGATTGAACTGAATGTGTTGTAGTCGAGGGCAACCATTTATCCTCCCAGATACCAATGGACCTCCCATCTCCAACTTGCCAAATCAGACCTTCTTGCAGAAGATATTTAGCATTCCAAATGCTCCTCCACGCATAGGATGGCCTATTCCCCAAAGGTGTTCTCATATAAGTATCATGAGGATAATATTTTTCTTTGAATATCCTCGCCACTAAAGACTCTGGTTGTTGCAACAGTCGCCATCCTTGCTTCGCCAACAGTGCCATATTGAGGCTTTCTAAATCATGATATCCCAAACCACCCTGCTCCTTTGCTCTTTTCGTTCTTTCCCAACTCATCCAAGCAACCTTATGATCATTATCTTTATGGCCCCACCAAAACTTAGACATCATAGAGTTAATGTCTTTGCAAAGTGTTTTAGGTAATTGGAATACACTCATTGTGTATGTAGGAATGGCTTGAACCACCGCCTTCAACAACACCTCTTTCCCAGCCTGGGACAAAAAATTTTCCTTCCATCCATGCATTTTATCCCAAATTCGGCCTTTTATTCCTGCAAAAGCACTTCTACGCGACCTTCCAATGAGAGCTGGCAGCCCAAGATACTTTTCATACTGTTGAGTATAGTTCACCCCTGCTACATGTGAGATATGACACTTTGTTTCCTCCTTGGTATTGCGGCTGAAAAATAATGAAGTCTTATCTTTATTAAGCTTTTGCCCTGAAGCCCTTTCATATACTTCCAAAACTTGCTGGATTTGAATCCATTCAGGAATAGAAGCTTTGCAGAAGAGAAGACTGTCATCCGCAAAAAAGAGGTGATTTAACCGTATTCCACCTCGAGTAATGGGGAGGCCTGTTATTCCTTTCTCTCTTTCTACTCGATGAAGTGCAGTACTAAGACCTTCCGCACAAAGTATGAAGAAATATGGTGATAGTGGATCCCCTTGTCTCAAGCCTCTTGTGGGGACAATCTTCCCATATGGCTATCCATTAACTAAAACTGAGTACGTGACTGTGCGTACACATGTCATAATCAAATGAACCCACTGATCTGCAAACCCAATCTGTTTCATAACTGCTTCTAAGAAATTCCACTCCACCCTATCATACGCCTTACTCATATCCAATTTTAAGGCCATATACCCCTGATTACCTGTCAATCTAGTATCCATAGTATGTAGTGCCTCAAAAGCAATAAGCACATTGTCAGTTATTAATCTTCCAGGTATGAATGCACTTTGATTAGGTGATATAATCTCTGCCAACACTTTCTTGAGTCTATTAGCTAACACCTTAGCAATAATCTTATAAGACACATCACAGAGGCTAATTGGACGGAATTCCATTAAGCGAGTAGGCTTCTTTTTCTTAGGTATCAAAGCAATATTTGTAGCATTAATGTCAGCAACAAAATTACCACCATTCAGAAAATCAAGAGTTGCTTTATATACCTCATCTTTCACTGTACTCCATGATTGTTGGTAAAAACATGCTGCAAAGCCATCAGGCCCAGGGGATTTAAGAGGGTGCATTTGACCAAGAGCTATGTCAATCTCAGCTGTCACAAATGGTCGGAGTAACCAAGAATTCATTTCAGCCGTCACTCTTTGTGGCAACCCTTCTAAACACCCATCAATTCCCATCGCACCTTCAGTAGTGAAAAGCTTCTCATAAAAATTAACAAAAGCTATACCAATATCCTATGCTTTCACCCATTCCAGCCCATCTTCATCTGTCACCCTCTTGATATGATTCACTCTCCTTCTATGACTTGCCCATGCATGAAAGAAGGGAGTATTCCTATCCCCATTTTGATACCAGCTTTGCTTGGCACGTTGCTTCCATCTTGTATCTTCATGCTCCAGCAGTGTTTCAATTTCTTCTTGTAACTGCTTAATAGCCAAATGATTCTCTCCCTCTCCCCTGTGTTGCAAAATAGCAAGCTCTTTAGCTTTTTCCTTTACCACTTTCTTGGCATTACCAAATTTTTTCCTACTCCACTTCAGCTTTGTTTGACATCGTTGGAGGTTGCCTTGTACTGTCCTCATAGCCCCTTCACCACTGTGCAGCTTCTCCCATGCCTCCTCAACAATTTTTCCACATTCCACATCTTGCAACCAGCTAGCCTCAAACTTAAATCCACCTTTACCACGCCTCTGTCTCTCGGCTTGCATATTGAAGGTGACAAAAATTGGATTATGGTCAGAAGATCGGGCAGCTAGAACTTGAACTCCCACCTCATTATACATCCCACACCATTCAGTATTTGCCAATGCCCTATCAAGCTGTGCTTGTATACAAGAGCCACCTTGTTGCTTATTAGACCACGTGAACCTAGGTCCCATAAAACCCAAATCCCCTAAATAACATTCTTCAAGAGCTTGTTTGAATGGCTCCATTTGCCCATCCCGACGCCTTGAATCCCCAGATTTTTCCCCCCTGATGTGTTATCTCATTATAATCACCAACACAAAGCCATGGTAGAGGGGAGAAAAATCGAAGATGTTTTAACAAAGCCCAAGATTCCATCCGCTTCGAATTATCCGGATTACCATAAAAACCAGTGAGCTTCCAAGGAGAGCTTTCTTCACCCAACTTAACAATGGCATTTATGTGTCGACGAGAGTAATTTTGTATCTCCAATTCCTCGACTTCCTTCCACATGAGTGCTAAACCACCACTTCTCCCTATTGGATCGACAACAAATAAACCCGCATAACCCATTCTTACCCTCAGTCTTTCCATTCGTTTGTGATTGCTTATTATCTCCATGAGAAAGAAAAAGCTAGGCTGCTTTTCCTTTACCATTTGGCAAAGGTCCCGAACTATCCGAAGGTTCCCAAGCCCTAGGCAGTTCCAGCTCAAGAGGCTCATTGGGATTGGCGGGGCTGTACCACAGCCTCCGCCATTATATATTCTGCCTGCTCCACCAGCCTTTTACCACTGCACTTCTTTTTCCGTTGGTTCGTGCCCAATGTTCCAACACTCTGCTGATTTGCCTTCCTTTTCTAAGAAGATATATTACAGCCCACTGCTTTTTGCCCATCTCTCCCATCCTTTCTTGCTCTCCGCTTCCAGGATTTCAAATTTTTCTCATGCCCACTCCCTCCTGTATTTCCACTGATAGTCTCAACATCCATCAGTCCCAGTCCTGCATTTTCCTCAACAACCAAAGATTCCTCTACACCATATATATTCGTAATCACCTTCCCCTTCATTGGACCCACATCATGTGGACCCATTTTTTCCAGCTGTTTGGACTCTACATAGTTCTTAATATTTTTCTCCATGTGGCAAACCCCATCTGTAGCAACATCCACCTTCTTGACACACCCATCAAAATTATTATCCACTTGGCAAACCCCTCTCTTTGCACCTTCCACTTGCATGACACACCCATCAGTATTTTTAAACACGTGGCCCACCCCTCCTTCTGCACTTTCCAACTGCATGGCTCCCCCATCATAAGAAATATACCCACCTTCCTTAATTTCCGTACAAACCCCCTTTAACTTCTCCTGCAAGAATCCAGAGACATGATCCCCCAAATCTGGTGCATACCCCAACTGAACATTTTCTGATTTTACGCTACCCACTTCCTCGCATCTAGGACTCCGTTGGCTATTGTTCCCTGATTTGCCGGACATGTCCTTGTATTTAGGCGAATAACGTGCCCCGTCGCTGTGCAAACCAGCCCCCGGTTCAAACCCACCGTTAGTGTCACCACCGCCTTTCTTTCGTGTATCCTCCGCCCGTAACCGAACCCCCCAGTTCTTCTCTTCATCTGGTGCATTTTGTCATTGAGTAGATTTTTTTGTACACCCTTTGGGACCATGTAAAATCCTGCCGCAATAGAAGCAGAACAAGGGAAGCTTCTCATACTGAAAAGATACCCAAATGGATTTTCCCCCTAATATGAGAGCTCGACCATGTTCCAGTGGTTTATGTAAATCAATACTGATCCTCAAACGCAAGAACCTACCCCAGCCATCGCCATCGCCTGCAACATCCACGTCTTCTAATTCTCCCAGAGATTCACCAATTTTTTACCCCAACGCCTTGTTCATACATAACAAGGGCATATCGTGCACCTGGATCCAGAACGGAGAGTGGGAAAATTGCATCTGTGAAGGCGGAATACTTCCGTCAAAGTCATTGAGCACCAATACATGTCTATCAAAAGACCATGGACGTCCTTCAAGCACCCTCCTTTTATCATCACACTCCACAAATTCAAACACCTATACATTATTCTGCACTTCCTTTAAAACCACAGGACCAGCAGTGCGCCAGATGCGTGACAAAACCATTTTGAAAGCCTCTCTGTTAATTTTCCGATCAGTACCTATCATTCCAATCAAACAACGATCACCCTTCTCACGGCCCTCAGCAATCTCTCCCTCAGTAACTGTTATGCCTACCTGCTCACCTCCTATCAGTGATATTTTCCCACAAAGCTTCTCCACATCGCCCTCCATAACAACAAATAACGACGAACCTTTTCCCTTGCCCCCTTCTCTCCCGCGAACGGTAGAAGACTATCACCTTCCGCTGCTAAGTTTTCCTACCAGAGAGAAAACTTAGAGAAGACTTTTTTTTTTTTATCCTCATCACTTTTCCTACTATTTTAGCCTATTAATTAAACATTTCTTGAGCAGCCAAGAAACTTTATATAATATATATAAAAGAAACAAACATGCTCAATCATAGTGTCATTAAATAATAAATATATGAAAAATGATTCAATCTAGTAAAAACTCCACATTTTGCTCATAAAAGTTTACATGGCGAGATGACACATCATTTTTTTTTTAGAGAAAAAGATAAAATGAAAAGAAGATGATGTGCCATTTTGCCACATGAACTTTATAGACAAAATATAATATTTTTATTAAATTCTAGCATATCCATAAATATATATACATATAAACACATCAAAGAAGCTATATTCTCTACGTAACAAAACCTCATTGGCTCACTGAGCATTCAATTCGGTTATTAGATGTGTGTTTAAAGCTGACAGCCCACAAGAATTTTAATTGAATTTAACAAAATTAACTCATATTTCAAGAAGTTCATGAAGCTCACTTTTCCTAGAATTTTAATTAAGTAGAAACTTTACTTAAGTCTCTTAATTTTTAATTTTTTTTTTAATTTTTTTTAAGTAAAAAAATTATCAATTTACTGTATCAAACTTTAAAAAGTTTACAATGTCACTCATTTATTACAATTTTTTGTTAAATCATAATGGATGCCTTAAAAATTTTCAAAATACCTTTTTTTGTTTCTTTAAATATCTAATTAAGGTAATATTATAATTTTATAAATTTCACTCTATTGCAGTTTGAAATGTGACATTGCAAATTAACTTTTTAACGTTTAATATTCTAAATTAAGAGTATTTGAAATTTAGAGATATGATTGCAAAAACGATGAAAGTTGAAGAAGATTAATTAGACAAGTTTTCCCTTTACTTTTCGGTGCTTGAATCATCATGAAGCAAAAGAATACAACTCTTACAAAAAGAAAAATATAATAGTTTACATTAATTAGAAGCATCGAAGATCCCGGAAGGCATGGTTTGCCAAATCAAGAGTCATTGTGCAGTTCATTTCTGTGATCTTCCTCTTCCTTACAATATTCATCAAATTCACTCTCCCACTCAACCTTGCATAGCTGCTCAGTTTCACCATCCCTCCTTCAATCTCACGGCTAAGATTCTTCGCATCCATTACCCTATAATTAGATCTCACTTCTACTGTAAAATTCATCCCTTATGTTTCTCTTGCTTTCACCCGCCCGTGCCCCATCTTTCTGTCACCGACGTTCACGCCACCGTACAGCACACTCAACGTGCTGTCATCAAATTTGAACCGACCAAAATTTGCGTTCTTAATTGTCACCTCGGCGACAAAAGTTGCGTTAAAAGAGGGCGATTCTGGGTTATTGCCTAGCTACTTGAGATTTTTCACCGTGATCGACCGCAGTTTGACGTCAGGGATTTTGACACCTAAGACGATCAAGGCGAAGACCAGTACGATGATGCTCAGGGTGACAACTCCGGCAAATATGTAAACGAAACATTTGCCACTTCTTTCCTTTTTTAGTGCTTTGAACGTGGCAATCTCTTCGTCGCTTCGTGGATACATCTTGCTTGGGGCAAATGGAAGTTCTTCTGCCATGTTTTTTTTTTTTTTTTTTTTTTTTTCTAAAACTAGAAAGTTTGAGGAGCAAGGAACCCTGGAGGCCAGGTGCTGAAAATGGTGGTGGAGGAAGATGATATAAATAGCATGAGGTTTTAACAACCCCGTTGAATTATTATACAACGTTAGTGGGTCAGTCCCGGAGTGCTAAAGCTAGCGGCCGCCTTAATTTGAAGGTCTTTCTTTTTGAAATCGCCATCTTGCAGAATTTTTATAGATTATCCCAAAATATAGTGGGGAAGCAGGGTGATTTTTTCTTCGGGTCAAGAGCAGTGAAAGGGATTGGCTCGAGTGGTACGGGATTTGGTCCGGCCAGGTGACATCTTCATCCGGTTTAAGGTTTCTGTCCTTGTTGAAACAAATTTTAATTTGTAGTCATGCTTGCTTGTGAGACTTGAGTCTTAGGGTACCGACTTAGGATTTGATTTCGTAAGAATAATTTATATTTTTAAAAAATACTTAATCTAAAATATAAAAATAAAAAAAAAAATAAAAAAAAAAATCTGCAATTTTTATAAAGAGGCTAAATGATGCATGCTTATTTAAAAATGCGCGAATTTAAATCAAAATTATGATTTCGCATAATAAATAATTGATAAAAAAAAGTATTTTTTAACATATTTTACAAAACACCTTTACAATTTTAAAAAGTACTAATTTTAAAAACGCATTTCTTAAAATCACACTTATTGAAATCAGAATTCCAAATGGGCCTTTACTCGATCCGTGTGAAGAGAACACTTTGAACGAACCCAAAATTTATCAGACAAAGTCATTACATGAAGTGAAGTTACCTTAGATGGGTGGGACCGTGGGTGTTCTTCATTATAAAATAAAAAATAAAAAAGCACGTAGAAGCTTCAAGAGCAAGGCAGAATTGTCGCCTTACAAGTTGATTAGCATGGCTTAGAAGCATCGATGCTTAAAGGGGTCCAGCTCCTTAATAATGGACAATTTTCATTTAGTCAGAAACAGTCATGGCTACTGAGCCATGTTAACCTTTGTAAGAAGACAATTCTGCGTGGCTCAGAAGCTTCTAATTAAGGGGTAATTGTATATATCCGCCTTGGCCTCCGAATTTTCATACAAACTGAAAATATATATTTATAATGAAAAATTGAGTGATGATATTATTTACAATGAAATATATATTTATAAACGCTTAGATGATAAATATTCCTTGCAAATCACCCTGTAAAAAATGAAAAAATAAATAAATAAAAAAAATTGAAATACTATATATACATTACCCTTCATACCCTAAAGCCTATGTATTTTTAAATAGAGATGAAATCCATCAAGCATCTTCAACTAATTTTGGAACCCAAACCTTTATACGCATGAAATCAAATTGAAATTACAAAACAAGTAAAAATAAACCTGAAAAGACGCTGGAACATGAAATTACACCAAACAACTAATTTTTCCTTCTTTCTGCCAAAGATTAAGAAAATGGAATTACACAAATGACTAGAACAGTTTGTCTAACCTTTTTTACTTTATTACCTCATTACATACTTATTCTTAATTAAGAGTAGTTTTCTGGAGGCCGCCACCAGACTATCGTCACATATGACCCGACATTCGTGAATTAGTCCCTTTTTAATTACTGATATTCATTATTTACCATCATTCCGCTTTCATTCTCCTTTTTTAACAAAATTATCGACATAGTAATCAGTTAATGATGGCAGCCCCATCTTTGCTTTAAAAAATCCGTTACTATATATATGGGAAACTTAAAAAAAAAAAAAAAAAAAAAAAAAAAAAAAAAAAGCTTGCACTTGTTTTAACATTGCTTCCAAAAGTTTTAAAGCCCTCAATTTAAGGGTATTGAATTGGTATTTAGGAAATGTTGACAAGACTTAACGAAATTTTGTAACGGAATAAGATAATTGAAAGAAATTGAAAGCTTGATACCTTTAATTGAAAGTTTTTAAACTTTGGGAATACTTTCAAAACCTGTCAAAGTTCAAGGAATTATATATATATATATATATATATATATATATATTGGGAAAACCTACCAATATGTAGGTTCAAAAGTTTGATATTTAACTCATTTACCCATTAATTGTTGTCAGAACAAGTGCCTAGTTAAGTAGTCCCCAAGGGGTAACTCAATAATTAGGAACCACACCTTATGAAACACAAGTTAGTAGTTCAAATCTCCCTCCCCCTCTTGTACGAACATGTCAAAAAAAAAAAAAAAAAAAAAGAGGTTGTGTAGTCTTTCAAGATGCCAATGTTAATATGTTATCACATCTTTTAAATATTTTTAATAATGTGAAATTATGTGCACTGTTACATGCACCAACTTTAATATTAGATCACCACTAAAAAGCATTAACCTTTTTCTTTTCAATGACGAAAAACCCCTCCAAGGCAAGTTCTTTAAATGTCAATTCTAGTCCCAAAGATCAAAGATGCAACTGCTGGAATATAGTCTATGTTTGAATAATTATATCGGTATCCATATGGATGCCTTTAAATGTCAATAGCTCGCTAATACTAAAAAACATAAATATTAGACCTGCTGAATCAATCAGGTCACACATCAAAATTGAATATATTTCTCAACATGTTTTTAGCTACTTTGAGCTCCTTGTAGTTGTAGCGAGCGTCAATGATATAAGATATCACTACCACCAGTAAAATGGTGAACCGCTAAAACCCACAAGCCAAAACCTACTTCCCTCACTGAATTTTTTGCATCCTTCTGTTTCAATGGCTGAATAGGTCGAAATCCTGCAGGATGCATTTGGAATGTTCAGTTCAATTGCTGCTGCTCACAGAATTTATAGCCTATGGGGCACTTCACTTGCTCCACACTGGAAGAGAGCCCACTCTGCTAATGCCTCACAGATTGTCGCTTAGAATCTCCACCTCCCTGCCTTCCGTAAGGGCTGCTCTCACTGAAACCGTGTCGCTTTCCATCAACTTTCCGGATTTTCCTTCTGAACTTTGAGGCGCCACTATCTATGTTCACACTCACCTTTGGTGGGTTCGAAAAACAGAAAGAACTGGCAACAGCCTATCCAAATCCAAAATACAAGCATTATATGGGATATTACATATTATACCACAACCTAATGAAATCCATCAATTTGGCAAATAAATTCAGGGTCATTTAACTTATGTCAAGTTTGCTGAAATTCAATTCACAGGGTACACCTCAAGCCAGAACTATATATATAGGTACAAAACACAAACAAAACCAAAAAAAAAAAAGAAGATTTCATGAGATGTTATTGTAACCCTTGGATGAGGTATTGACCAGTGTTGTTGATGTAGGGTCATTATTTATTTATTTCAACAATAAGATATTTTCTCATTCATCTGTTTTGATGCATTTTTCTATTCAGGGCTCAGTAAACCTCCATTAGGATCAAATGGATATGAACATGCTGTAAAAGGAAGCATCAAGAAATTAATAAAATATGACATCTTTTCACCAAGTACTCTTGATCATCTATTAAGGAACAAGTGAACATGTATTTCCAAGAGAGCACCACTCAAACTGAACCTAAATTGAGAGGAGCATTTTCCCAGAATAAGAACTAGATATGAACTACCCAAACTCACCAATTGAATCAGCTAGGTGCTAGTTATTTCGAATAAAAAAAAATTGCCCACAGCACCTAAATTCAAGAAAGGCCCTTAAAACTTGGGACTTCCTTCCCATCACCGCTAAAATTATTGTCGTCACTACATTATACATATATGACTGCTTTTGGAATCAAGCCATTCCACCGCTTATATTAAGAAAAATTTTTTAAAAAAAAAAACCTACTGCATGTCTGCAAGGATATTTGAAAAGATGGAAAATGACTTTCACCAAGGAAAAAAGGGTTTGTACCTGCAAATCAAGGCGGTGAACGTCAAAAATTTCTTTCATAGAGTGAGAGTTATATGCTAATATGTAGGATCTGTATGCTTCTTTAGCCGACTTGTTCAAGTAATAGTTATTGGCTACCAAATTTTCCTGCAATTATCAAAATAGTCCAATTTAAATCCTGCAGTTTAATATGGAAAAGATATTGATAATATAATGTAGAAGCAGGAAAGTACCAGGTGAGACTGCACATTAGCCATCTTCTTTTGATCAAATTCATACTCTTTAACAGGGACTTTTGCTGCCTGAAAGTGGATACGACATCTTAATTTGAATGCAGAAGAAGCAACTACTATTGCAACAATTTATTATCGAGAAAAAAAAAAAAAAAAAAACCTATAGCCACCAATTTGATGATCCCTGCTGTCTTTATTTAATGACATTTCTCCACAGAGCAATGTAGTTATTTTAACATAACGCTCTAGACTATACAGGGACAGGAAACTGGCTTATTAATGTCCAATTAAAGAAGTTGTTGTCCAATTTATCATAGGGATCAATGGCCTCTATAGTTTGTTTTGCTGGATATTTGTCATTTTCTTATACAGTGAATAAACTAGACCTTCAGATAGCGAATAAATTGCAACTCTTCAGGAATCAGGAAAAGCAGAGCATTTCCTTTTGCACCTTCCCCACGAGCTGTTCGACCAACCCTATGAATGTATTCCTGAAAGCGTAACCCCAACCAACAAACATTACACTCAACATAGATGAATAGAATGCAAAACAACAATTATCTTAAATATGTCAGATTTGGGGGGGGGGGGGGGGGGGGGGGGGGGGGGTAATCACCTTGGGTTCATCCGGAGGATCATACTGCACAATCCAGTCCTACAGAAGAAGAAAAAAAAAAACAAAAGAGAAGAAGATCCCATAAGTATTCATTAGGCTTAACTATACAAGTTACAAAATTTTAAGAAAATGATACCATGCCCGTATCAACAGAGTGACAGTTCTAATGGCCCATTCAACCAAACCAAATCCAAGATTTTAAAGCAAGACCATTTTCTACTTCCAGAAAAGCTTATGCATATATGTAGCAGAAAGCAACCCCTACTCTCTCCCCATCACCCATAGGTTGGTAATTGTCCAGTGAAGTGCATTGAACATGCCCACTTTAGTTTACATATGTGGTGGCAGGAGATACATACACAAAATTAAACTCCAAAAAAAAAAAGGATTGCAATACGAAATGTAGAGTATACCTATTAAATTATATAAGATAATAATTCTGGTTTTCTGGTCATGCTCACACATTATGTATATGTGTGTGTGCGTTTTTCAGTTTTATATATGGCCAATATAAATTTTTCATGAATTATAATAACAATAACAGTAGGAGAAAGCGACAAATAACAGCAAATAATTGAAAATAAAAAAGCACTGCCATCAATAATTTCAAAGTCACTTGGTAAACAAAAGAAATATACCACGTCAGGAATATCAAGCCCACGAGCAGCAACATCGGTACATAGCAAGATTCCCTTCTCTGCTTTGCAGAAGTTAAAAAACGTAGTTGTCCTTTTCAGCTGCTTTTGCTGTCCATGGATATCAAGGCAATCCAACTGAATATATCTCAGCAGTTCAGAGTGGAATTTGACTGAGTTACATGAAGAGAAGAAGACCATCACTTTCTTTGACAGGTTCCTCTTCAAGAAGGAATATAGAAGAATAAATCTCTTGGCACTGGGGACAACACAATAGCCTTGCTGCAGCCCTTCATTAGTGACCTATAACACCCAGAACCTTGTCAGATTTTAAATGTGAGGTCGAAAAGCAAGCAACATAACGTAATTTAGAGCATATATATATGAAATCTATTGTACAGCAGAACATGGTGGACTTGGGTGCACTAAGTGCATCTCCATCTCCATATTAAGAGGGTCTCACTCTTTAAAAAAAGAAATTACAGTTAAAAGGTTTTTAAAAGATATGGCAGCAGTAATGTTGTCAATAGCAATTATTCTTCCCTTGTACACCACTTTCCTATTTGATAGAAGAGATCTCTCTGTCACAATAGCTATTTATGTACGTAATGTAGCTCAATACAGTTATATATACTAAACTTATTCTACATTTCTACCTTATTTCTTCCATCATCCACATCAATATAGATAGCATTTTTCAACGATAAGCGCGCAAGATCCTCAACCTACAAATTTAAGGGAAAAACCATTAGAATCCCAGTCAAAATCAAACTATTGATAGATAAACACAAATAAAAGAAGAGTGAATTATGTTAATGCTGAATTTTCTACACAAAAGGAAATTTGAATTGTAACAATGATAAACAGCTTAAATTTTTTGTAATATGGAAAAGCGGAAAGGAAAAAAGATTAACTAGTATCAAGTTTGTATACGATACAAACTTATCAAAAAGTTTGTATACGATGCACTAACCTTCTGAGTTTGGGTGGCTGAAAATAAAGCCGTTTGCCTATTCTGCACATTGAGTAGCAACTCACAATCAGTTAATGAACCCTAGATACTACCGCCCACAATAGAATATGCAATTTAAATTACTATCAGAAAGAACTAATTGAAAGGAGTATATTTCCATATCTAATCAATACATTGCAAACCAGAGCCAGAGATTTTGCTGGTGAAAGTACCAGGAAAATAAATTCCACAATACATGTAGAGATTGACTACTAGACAATGCTATGTACTTAGCAGCA
Source organism: Corylus avellana (assembly GCF_965113065.1). Lineage (NCBI taxonomy): Eukaryota > Viridiplantae > Streptophyta > Magnoliopsida > Fagales > Betulaceae > Corylus > Corylus avellana. The sequence continues at coordinate 12,636,117 of NC_142492.1, read as the reverse complement.
TTTTTTTTTTTAATAAGTAACTTAGCAGAAATATCGTAGAATCTGACCCACCATACACAGCCAACGATTCAATTGAAGCGATGGAATCTATAATGGGCAGAGTATGTTTGAAACCACTAGTTGAGACAGTTCTTCAATCATATGCAGCTATTATGAAGAAGCTAAGTTCTCATCTTATATATTCATCCAAAAAAAATCCTCATCTTATGTAACCAAGACACAGGTTCAACAACCTGGTTAATGCACCAACGCCAGTAATGATTAGGGCATTTGATCAACTTTGGCACAACAGCTAACATTCCTCTAAAGACCATGTCTGCTCATCCAATTAATGCAACCTTCTTTCAGAATACATTTATATATAATGTCACTTTCCCTCCACTAGGATTTTGGAAAGAAGAAAGAAAAATAATCTAAATTGGAAAATGTGCTAGCAGAAAAAGTAATTTTTTCGTCATTATCATTTCCTTTCCATTTTTCTATCTGAGAAACAAATGCAGCCTGGCCTTGGTGCTAGATCTAGGTAAAACTCGACGCAAAACTAAACTTTCATACCCTGTTTACTTCTATCTATGACCAAAAACAAATATGATTACCATTTAGTTTACCTGTGGTAGAAGCTTAAGAATCTGCTTCATTTCTTCCTCAAAGTTTGCTTCTAGTATCCGGTCAGCTTCATCGATTATTAGGCACTGCAAGTTTGAGTTTAGCAAGAAAAGAACATACATAAGAAACACATATATAGCTTAGTATGCATTGAATAACTAGCTTTAGCGTCAGAAAAAATAATGTCAAAAATTCAGGCTCCTTAATGAAGACTACAATCAGCATCGCATAAATGACATGAATACCTAAAAAAAATAGTTGGAAGGAAAACAGAAGATCTAGAACCAACAATATACAACATAATTAGTTCTCCCAATAATACTGAAAAAGAAATATAGTGTTCAGAATTGTTTGTGTAAATTACCTTCAAATTTTTATAAATGAACCCCTTGGTATTTTGCAGATGGTCAAGAAGTCGACCAGGGGTTGCTACTAATAAATTCACTCCTTTCACAAGACGCTCTGCTTCTCCTCTTCTAGCTGAACCACCAATAACCAAACCAAGAGTCTGAGAGTGGTACTTGAGAACGTCTTTTGCAACAGCATGGGTCTAAATTATTTGAATGGTGAATTAGTCAGCATCACCCAGCAAAGAATGAAAATGAAATTTAGAAGACTAGTAGAAGGCAACAACATAGATAAGCGTGAATTCCATGGCTGTTTTCTAATCTTTATTTGCATTTTGCACATCAAATATAATGTCAAACGTAGTGGTCAGTAAGAGATGCCAAAAAAAAAACAAATGTGGCTCCAAATTTTCATTAGTATCACATGCAAACTGTTTAAGAACCGAGTTCTTTTTAGATCCAAATTTCCATTTGCTTCCCCACACATATATGTAGAATAAAATTAAATGATTAAATTCACTTAGAAAATGAAGTATGGGCGTCTTAGCTGAGAAAGTAAGATTGCATATTAATCAAGAGAAAATCCATGTAACTATCAGCAGTGACCTAGTACTTTTACCTGTATTGCAAGCTCCCTAGTTGGGCAAATTACGACCACTCCCATTCCATTACGAGGAGTAAAACGGATGTGATATAACAATTCCACAGCTGGTATTAGAAAAGCAAGAGTTTTCCCAGAACCTGTCCTCGCAGCTCCAAGAACATCTTTGCCAAGCAAAAGTGGTGGGATTGCCCTGGTTTGAATCTGCATTTTTAAATAGAGATGAAATTCATCAAGCATCTTCAACTAATTTTGGGGAACCCAAACCTCTATACTCATGAAATCAAATTGAAATTATCAAACAAGTAAAAAAATCAAAATAAACCTAAAAAGGAACAAAAGTTTAAAAAATATAACCTTAGAGAAAACAAGAATATACCTGAGTCATATGCTGAAATCCTATATCCTTAATAGCATTGAAAGTGGGTTCAGATAATCCCAAAGATCCAAAGGACTCCGTGGTCATAATTCCAGACCCTCCACCACCACTCTTCACTTTCTTCTTCTCCTCCGCTTTCTTCAATTCGTCACCACGACCACCACCATCCTCTCGCTCTCCCTCCTCCTCCTTACCTTCTTCAACTGCTTCTTCTTCTTCTTCTTCTTGCTTCTGAGGATCCGCTTGCTCTGCGGCAGTTGCTTTCTTCTGATGCCTATTTCTCTTGCGCTTCCTCTTCTTTTCGTCCTCTAGCGAGGTGTGGTTTTGCTCTCCCTGTTCACCCATGGCGGCTGATTCTGGGTTTCCTGCTTAGAAGAAGATGGTTTCTAGGTTTTAGTCCGCAGCTATTAAACCCTAACCTAACCACTCATGATTTTGCCCATTAATATATTTCAATAGGATTTGTAGCCATGCATCAATTTCTCTTTTCCTATCTTTTTCCTCTACTTTCCAAGCAACAAACCAAAAGAATACAAATATAGTCGAACTAAGAAAAGGAGAAAAGAACCAAACAAAAATTAAGAGTGAGCTTACAACTGTGGCAGAGGATATGCACTGTGCAATAAATGGTGAACGAGCGCTTGTTGCTGGCGAAGAAGGGAAAGGCTTCTATCTCTCTCAACGTCTCATATGCTAGGGTTTAAGAGAGTTGTAGATGGTTTTTTGTTTGTCAATGACAAAAATACCCTTAATAAAAATTTTAAAAATATATATTATAATTTTTTTTTTTTTTTTTTTTTTAAATGGCTCGAGCACCCCTCTTCCTTCTTTATGCCAAAAATTAGTAAAAATGAAAGAGAAAAAATATAAAATAACCCTCTAAACTAATAGCCAGTTGCAAGTTAGTTCTTCAATGTTCAAAATATAATAAAGTAGCCCATAAAGTTCCAAAAAAAATGTCTAATTGGCCACTCTATTATTTAGCACCATCAAATTGAATGAAAAATGCAATATGACGTTTTTTGATGTTAAGTTACTAAAATATCCATTTAAAAAAAAAATCAGTTTAAAAAAACCCCCAAAACGATGTCGTTTGGCTTGAGAAAATAAAAAATTAAAAATTAAGGATAAATATATAATAAGTCACTGAGTCAATTTGTCAAAATTAAAAAATCCATAAATTGTTTGCTTAACAGTCATTACGTCTTCTTCTCTCTACAAACGCATCATTGACTTAAGCATTGAATCCTCGCTGGCTCACATTATTTCTCTATCTTGTAGGTTATCACATCTTGGTGCTCACCAACCATCAACAATTGTTATAAAATCTATCTCTTTTTTTGTCTTTTTTTTTTTTTTTTTTTATACCCTTATATAAATTATGTTATATGCCTCAACCGTAAAAGATACAATCGTATTCTCTTCATTTTAAGTAAAAATTTATGTTTTATCTAAAGGTTTATATAGTGTCATGTTATTTAAAATGTTAATAGTATTGCAATATATATACCATCAAATTAGTAAAATCTATTAAATGGATCATCCCTATTTTATTTGAAATTGAGAAGAACGTTTTTCCAAAATAATAGAAGTCTAGTTACATAGCTAATCTATTGAAGGAATCATCAATTCTTAAATTATTTTATCGACTAATTTAAATAAAAATGTGGTTATTGTTGTGTGGCCCCTTTTATTATTTAGTGATGAAATTTAATTATTATTAAATCTTTCTAGAATTTTTCACAAAACGCAAGACCTTTCTAAGTTTATAACATTCACTACAAAAAAAAGGGGGTTTTCTGACGTGTGCTACAGTGTAATTTTTTTGCCACCTCAGCAATTTTCTGTCGTGTTATATATAAAACGTCAGAAAATTTTTTCCTGACGTGTGAATAGTAACACGTCAGAATTTTCTGACGTGTCTGAACAGACACGTCAGAAAATTCTGACGTTTTAAATGTTGGAGCGTCAGAAAAATATTACAAATTTGAAAAATTTAAAAATGATATAATTTCTGACGTTGCAAAATTTGCCACGTCAGAAAATTTCTGACGTGGCAGACCACCACGTCAGAATGCTATATATATATATATTTTTTTTTTGAATGAAGAATAATCTTATTCAAATAAACTGAGGTGACAAAAACATCTAGAGCCAAGCTCTAAAAACATCAATGAGCATAGGACTCTAAACACCAAGAGCAGATTGCTCTAAAATAACTACATCATGAATAACTTCTGGGATCTCTTCCATCCAAATTTTAGAAATACCACCATTCCCAGCAACTTTTGCCAAACCGTGAGCTGCTCCATTAGCTTCCCTTCTTACATGGTCCACTTTCCAATTTCTGAAGTCCAGCAGAATAGTATGGATATCTTCTATGATTTGGCCAAAAGAACACCATGGTGATCCTCTGTTTATTGCTTGTACAACCGCTTTTGAATCTCCTTCCAGACAAATATTCTGTAGACCCAAATCACGACAGAATTCCAAAGCACAGCGGGCTCATATAGCCTCCCCAACAGTGGAATCTGGACAACCCTCAATATATTGACATGAAGCTGCACAAACTTGCCCCATGTAGTCCCTGACAATAATCCCCACGCCCAGCCTCTTAGAACCAGCTTTCACAGCCACGTCCCAGTTTGTCTTAAACGTATTGGAGTCTGGCGCTTTCCAACAGATATATGACTCAGCTGCAAGATTTCGGTCAGCACCCATATCCTCGTCTTTCTCCGTGATTTTTACCCATAAATTCCACTGTGACACAACCGCCTTTATTAGTGCACAAGGATGTTGGAAACTACCTCCATGAGTGATTTCATTTCTTCTTTTCCAGATCCCGCGCGCCGTAGTGGCAAAAATCGCTAGCTCCTCAGAATTGCATCTGTTAGACATAAATTCAAAAATGTCAAAAAAATCTTCAGCATGGCAGACACTTTTTTGGAGCACCCTTTCACTGATACACCACACATCTCTAGCGGCTGGGCAATGCCATAACGCATGGCCTACTGTTTCGACTTCAGTGGTACATAAAATGCAATTTGGCTCTTCCAGAACACCTCGGTGCTTTAAATTCTCTTTTGTTGGGAGAATATTATTGCATGCTCTCCATATGAACACCTTCGTCGCATTTGGCACCCGCATCTCCCATATGGTTTTCCAGATTGCATTTTTAGCCGATTGTTTGCTACCACCACCACTAGATTCAGCTTTTAGATCCAGCTCCAAGTAGTAAGCACTTCTTACCGAAAATTCACCAGAACTCGTATGCTTCCAAATCATCCGATCTTGTTTTTGATATCTACTCACAGGGAGTCCACTGATTAAAACCGCTTCTTCTTCCCAGAAAATTTCTCGAATGAGAGAGAGATTCCATTGTGAAGAAGTTGGTTCAAGCAATTCACACACCTTCGCATCCCTTGATAGAATCCGACATGGAGATTGTATGGAGTAGGATGATGGCCTTGGGATCCATTTATCCCCCAAAATTGACACGGACCTACCATCCCCAATCCGCCAAATCAACCCCGCAAAAAATAATTCTTTTGCCGAAAGAATGCTCCTCCATGCCAATGACGGACGACTCCCCACTTTTGCCTCCCGTAATGAGCCCCTTGGAAAATATTTAGCCTTAATAATTTGTGAGGCCAAACTATCCGGTTGATTAACCAATCGCCAACATTGTTTGGCTAGAAGTGCTTTATTAAACGCATGGAGGTCTCGGAAGCCCAACCCTCCTTGAGATTTTGCACGCCCCATCTTCTCCCAGCTCATCCAGTGTATTTTTTTCTCCTTCTCCTTATGCCCCCACCAGAATTTTTGCATAATAACATTAATCTCTTTGCACAGAGTTTTTGGGAGCAAGAAAATGCTCATACTATATGTGGGGATGGCTTGGACCACAGCTTTTAACAATACCTCTTTCCCTGCTTGTGATAGTAATTTGGGCTTCCAATCCGATACCTTCTTTCTTACCCTTTCTGTAAGGTTCTGAAATTCACGAATTCGAGACTTCCCCACTAAAGCTGGAAGCCCCAAATACTTATCGTATCTCTGTGTAGTAGGAACCCCCGACAACCGAAGAATAAGAGCCTTCACTTCTGGCCGGGTATTACGGCTAAAGAAAATGGATGTTTTTTCTCTGTTTAGCCGTTGTCCCGACGCTTGTTCATATCCTTCTAAAATGACTGTCAATCGCTGCCAATCTTGTGCCGTGGCCTTGCAAAACAACAGGCTGTCGTCCGCAAAGAACAAATGATTTAGTCGTGGACCCTTGGGCGAGGTTGGAACACCTCGGAGGCTCCCAGAAATTTCGGCATGCCTTAGTTTGGAGCTCAATGCCTCAGCACATAAAATAAATAAATATGGAGACAGGGGGTCTCCTTGCCGAATGCCTCTCGATGGTTTAATACTACCTTCGGGGCTCCCATTAATAATAATAGAATACCGAACCGAAGAAATGCACTTCATGACCCAGTTTATCCATTGCTCGCCAAACCCCATTTTTTCCATGACCCTCTCCAAAAATTCCCACTCCACACGGTCGTAAGCCTTGCTCATATCTAATTTGAGAGCCATGTATCCCACTTTGCCCCACATTCTGGAATGCATAGAATGCATGGTTTCATAGGCCGCCAACACGTTATCCGTAATGAGCCTCCCTGGAATAAACGCGCTTTGGTTGGGGGATATAATGTCAGGTAAAATCATCTTCAACCTATTTGCCAAAGTCTTGGAAATAATTTTATATAACACATTACATAAACTGATTGGCCGAAATTCTGAGACCTTGGATGGGTTATTTTTTTTTGGTATTAATGCAATATGGGTCAAATTTACATCATCATTTAGACACCCAGAACTAAAAAATTTTTTGATGACAGAACATACCTCATCTCCAATAGTGGTCCAGTTGTCGTGGTAAAAACACGCAAGCAATCCGTCTGGCCCTGGTGCTTTCTGAGCTCCCATATTTGTAATAGCATTGTTTATTTCCTCCATGGTAACCTCCCTCATCAATTGTTCATTCATGGTAGGAGTAATTCTGCTTTCCAGGCCATCAAGACACTCCCTTATGCCACCCGGATGTGATGTTGAAAAAATTTTCTGGAAGTAATTAGTAAAGGCACTTGTAATTTCTTCAGGCGATGAACATAACTCTCCCTCCTCATTTTCAATACATAAAATCTGATTCATTCGACGCCGCTGTTGTACACTAGCATGAAAAAATTTTGTATTTTTGTCCCCATTCTTGAGCCAATGTTCCTTTGCTCTTTGTCGCCAATGCATGTCCTCCTTCTCAATTAAATCATTCACCTCCTGCTGCAAGATATTTATTTTTTCCCCATCCGGTTGTGCCTCTTCCATCTGCAAAATCTTCAATTGTTCCGTCTTCTGCTCAATTATTTTTGCATCCAGCCCTTTTTCTTTAATCTGCCACCTCGTAATCTCCTTTTTGCATTTCTCAAACTTTGCCTTCAAGGAATGCCATGGGCTAGCCACCAATATTTTTTCCTTCCATACCTTTTTAATTACCTGTTTGTGGGGTATCTGCTGTCCCCACCCAGCTTCATAAAAGAAGCGTTTTTTTCTCCTTCCTAGGCCACAAAGTGGGCCTTTTAGCTGTACATGCACGGGTGCATGATCTGAGCTTCTATTTGCCAAAATCTCTACTCTGTACTCCTGGTGCAAATTCATCCAAGCTTGGTTCGCCATGGCTCTGTCTAAACGTTCCATAATTAAATTGCCATCCTCCCTCTTATTGCTCCATGTATATTTAGGGCCCACGAATCCCATGTCATGAAGCTGGCACTTCTCCAAGGTTTCCTGAAAATCCCGTATTTGTCTCCTCGGCCGTTTCTTTGCTCCAAACTTCTCAGAATCTGCTAGTATTTCATTGAAATCCCCCACACACATCCATGCATTAAGAGACAAAGAATGAAGATGCATGAGGAGATTCCATGATTCTATTCGGTTTGCCACTTCCGGGTTGCCATAGAAGCCGGTTAATGTCCACGGTTGTGCACCTCCATTCACCCTTACCGTAGCATGAATATGCCTCCGGCTATAATTTTGTATTTCCACCACATCATTGTTACTCCAAAACAACGCCAATCCCCCGCTTTTTCCCACACTGTCTACCACAAAAACACTCCCAAAACCAAGTTGATACTTTAGCCTTTCCACCCTAGGAGCTTTAAGTTTGGTTTCTATGAGGAAAACCAAACTGGGTTTCTTCTCCCTTACCAAGCGGCAAAGGTCACGAACTGTCCGGGGGTTCCCAAGCCCCCGGCAGTTCCAACTTAATAGACTCATGGTGCTTGGCGGGGCTGGTCCCCAGCCACCGCCAAATGAGCCCCATGGACCCGTTCTTTCTCATCTGCCTTCTTCCCTTTTTTCTCTTCTTTTTTCTTATTTTCTGTTTCCCCAGACTCTCCTGCACTCCTCTTTCCCAAAACCACCTTCTCCACCTCACCCTCGGCTACGCCCCTCTTCACCTCACGTGCCTTCTTTTTCCATTTGCGAATAGACCCAGATAGCATAACTTCCTGGACCTTTAATTCGTTTGGCCCAAGGATCTCCCTTGTTAATGGGCTAGCAGCCCTTTCCTCTTCTGACGTGGCATCATGGTTATTAAAACCATGGTTATCGTGAGTTTGCTGCAGTTCCCTCAATTCTTGCATGTTTTGCGCCCCAAGCTGATTCCACTCTCCACCATTATTCCCTTCCATTCCCACCTTCTTTCCATTTTTGGAGATTTTAAAACGCCCCATTAATTCTCCTTGATCACCTCCACTTTCCACCTTAGACCTCTCTTCCATCAATGTGTCATATTCCCCACAAGGAAATCCACCCGTAGCAGCAGCAGTTTCTTTTTTGGAATTTATGGAAATTCCATCTTTGTCAATCATCGGATCTTTCCTTGTTTGGTGACCGTTACTGTCCGAATTTGTACTCCTCGCCGGCCGGACGTTTTCAGACCTCGTTTCCGACGCCGAGCTATGGAAGAAATCTTCTTCATGGGGATTTTCATCATCCCCATACCATCCCCTTCTTGAATTTTGCCTTCTTTTCGGAGAACCAACTCGCATCCATGGTCCATATTCATTCTCCCTCCCCTTGCCATGTTTCCAACGTATTTCTTCATTCACACACCCCCCAGTGCCATGCCGAATGACCCCACATTGAAAACAAAATTTTGGGATTTTTTCGTATTGAAAAGGAATCCATAATGTTTTGTTTTTCAACTTAAGGATCCGGCCTCTTGGCAGTGGTTTAAGCACATTAACTTGGACCTTGACTCGTAAAAATTCTCCCCAACCAATTCCATTCTCATCTGTATCGACATCTTCTACTTCCCCAATGATTGCACCCAGTTTGTAGCCCATTTCCCTTCCCATACACGAGAGCGGCAGTTTAAACATCCGAACCCAAAATGATGCCGTGTCAAAATTCATTTCGCTTGGAGGCGTGACTCCATCATATTCAGCCACTGAGAATAGTTGGCCCTCAAAAATCCATGGTCGACCCTCCATGACTCGAATTTTATCCCACTGTTGTTCAAAATCTATGAGAAACATGTTTTCTCCCAAGACTTTAAACTCCAATGACCCCGTAGGCCTCCACCATCTAATCAGTTTTGCCCTTATAAGATTCTTGCTCACAAACCTATCGGAGATAAGTTTGCCTACCAGGCAATTGTTCCCTTTTTCCGAGATCTCTGCCACATCTTCGTCTACCACAGCTAGTCCATCCCTCTCTTCTTCCGTCAATGAAAACCTTCCCCAAAGAGCCTCAAGTTCGTCTGCCATCCCTACCGTCAGCAAACAATGTCCGCACAAATCACAAATAGCACCGTAAAATTTTCCTTTCCGTTCACAAAGCTGTTGAGTTTCGTGAAGAAAGCACGTTTTCCTTCTCCTCTAGGTTGTCGGGGAGCCTGTCAGAATGCTATATATATGTATATATATATAATCAGATATGTATATTTATAAATATAAACTAATATATATATATATATATATATATATATATATATATATATATTTTTTTTTATATTTATTTCCTGACGTGCCAGGTGTCGCACGTCAGAAAATTTCTGACGTGCGACACCTGGCACGTCAGGAAATTACCTCGATTGGCCCCCTTTAGGCGGGATTTTGAACTTCTTTCCCTCTTTTTATTTCCCCCCTCAACTTTTTCCCACTTATTATTTTTTACCTCTTCATTTTTTTTTCCCAGCACATTCTCTCTCCTGTCTCAATCTCCCTGCAGCACATTTTTTTTTCCCAGCTGCTTCTCGATCTGCAGTCTGCACGGCATCTCTGGAGGATGAAGAGAAACAAAAGGTGAAGGGGAAAAATTGAGAAGCATGCAGCAGATCGAAGAAAAAGAAAAGGAGAAGAGAAGAAGAAGAAAAAAAAAGAAAAAAAAAAAAAGGAGATCAAATCTTGTGTTTCAAGCTCTGATCCCATCTTTCACCGGAAACGGAAAATGCCAAATCTTCAACAAGTACCTCGTCGGATTCGTCATCGCATTTTGTGCCGCCACTTGCTTCCTCTCTTCCTTCACCGACAGCCTCCAACATGGCGACAAGCTGTATTATGGCTTTGCCACGTGCAAAGGCCTCTGCGTCTTTAACTACGATAATCGCCCGAAAGAGGAAGGAGAGATCAAGAAGGAATTGGAGAAGTTAAAAATCGAAGAAGAAGAAGAAGAAGAGGAGAAGATCGATTTTGAAGATTTTTTGGGTTTTTCAGATTGATTTTTTGAAGAGAGAGAGAGAGAAAAATGAGAGCTGGAGAAAATTTTCTCCAGCTCTCACCATGGTGTGGTGCAGATCTGCACGTACGGCAGCGTGAGGGAGCTGCCGTGCGTGCAGAGGAATTCAAAAGAAAAAAATAATAATAATTTAATTAATTAATAATTAAAAATTCCAGAAAAAAATTTTAAAAAAAAAGTATTTAATTTTTATTTAATTTTTTAATTTTCTGACGTGTTACCCACTCACACGTCAGGAAATTTTCTGACGTGTTGCCTACTCACACGTCAGGAAATTTTTTTTCCTGACACCTACGTTTCTGACACTCGACACGCGTCAGAAACGACCCGTCAGAAAAATTTTCTGATGTGTCGGACACTAGAACACGTCAGGAAACTCATGTCAGGAAAAAATGGTTTTTTTGTAGTGATTGGTTGTATAAATCATTTAGCTTTTCCAACTTTCCCTTTTTGTTCATAAGCATGTAAAAGAATCATATTTTGGGGACCCTTTCTTTGACTTTCCAACTATCTTAAAGAGATAACACAATTAATACAAAATATTATTTACTCTTTCTTTTTTTAAAAAAAATATATAATAATTCTACGTATGCATTTTTTTAATACATTAAGTTACATATTTATTATACTAAAAAGTTATGATTGAGGTTATAAGCTATCTATCTTCTTACAATAAAATCCAAATCTCGGAATAAATAAATTGCATGGGCTTCACTATGTAGTATGGAACTAACTAATGGTAAAATAAATAGTAAAAATAGACTTTGGAACTCTGGAAATAGTACACTTTGGATAAGTTTTAGTTTTAAAAAGTTTTTTTTTTTTTCTTTTTATTTCAATTATGTTGGAATAATATATCTTTTTAGGTCACGCCCGGTAACATGAATAGACCCATTTGCAGTATTACTGGGAATATTTATTAATTTCTTTAAAATAATGAATAATTATTCTTGGAGGAATAGAATAGCATTTCTTCAAAACAAGGATTCGTACAAGTATCTGCAAATGGTGAAAAAGTGTACCCCTCTCTAATGAATTATGTATCCTGCGACCAAAACTAGGATTAAAGTTTCTATTGCAAGGACATTTGCAGATTCTGTGTTGGGGAGATTCACACTAAAAAAGTCAAATAAGAGTAAATTAATATTCAAATTATGACACAACTTTTAGCTTAAAAGTTTAAGTTAATGGGATTGGGTCCATTTAAGTATATTAATCACTATTTTTCTTTATATTTTCTCAACATGACACACAAACCTCACAAATGTATGCATAACAAAGCAAGTAGAAAAAAGAACATAATTGACTAGTTCAACACAGATACAATCACAAATCCAGCATTCCATTCAAAGACCATATTTTAAACTAAACGACCTTAGTCATAAATCTTGAAAGTATAAGCCATGAATCACATCCTCACCATGTCATTTGAGTTAAAAAGTATACGTTCATGTTTGATTTGATTGATATTTGATGGTTTATGTTAATTCATATAAAGTTTCCCACTCCAGTGGATTTGTGCCTACTAGGAACAAAGCTAGGATACACAATTTTCATCTACCCCGCCAGGCTGTTTACCTAAGTAATTAACTATACATTACATTCAACCAAAATTTAACAGCTCATGATAATAATCACACGTACAGACAAAATCAACAAAAATTGTTCAAACCTATTGCTGCTGAGGAGATGAGGGAGCTAGAGCTCCCTCCCTCTCCTCTTCCACTCTACTACCATTTTCTTTCCTCACCCTCAATCCACTTCTTGTTTTTTCTCTTTTCTCTTTCCCGTCCACTGCCATCTCATCATATCTGATTGGGTTTTTAAATCTATTTTCTTCAAAACCATATTTAGTTTTCTCCATTAGTTCCGTTCATCCATGCTATCACTCACCGTACTCACCAGCCACCCTTCTTCCAAAAGCCAGACTGCTGGGTGGTCTTAGGTCTCTCTCAACCCCAAAAACTAGCTTAATAGGTGAGGTTTTTCCTCACACTTATAAACTGACCACCAGCCACTTCAACAACTGATGTGGGATAACCACAACAAGCTCCTCCTCATATATCAGCCTTTGAGTCGAAGCAGAGACAACTCGTTTCTTCTGTATACGAGTTGGGTTGAGACTTGTTGGTTGAACCTAGGCTCTGATACCAGTGTTGGGTAATCTTGGACATCTCTTAACCTCAAATGCTAGTTCAAGAGGTGAGACTTTCCCTTATACTTAAAAAACTACTACTAGCCCCTTCTACAACCGTTGTGGAATAACTTCAACACGGCCTTCATGTATCACTCTGCCGGCCACGCGCCGGCATGTTAGCAACGTCATCACTGATACAGCTTCAGTCCATCAGATTCACTCCTCCACAATCCCAGTTTCTATGTCACCTCTTGGAGTGGGGTGTTTTACAGTTGTTTGTTTATGTTTATGTATTTTCGTTTTTGTTCATGGCCTTTGAGCTAAAGAGGGATAGTTTTCGGTGTGAGGAATTATCTGTCACAACTGGTAAAATAAAGTTTTAAGAAATTGGGCTATACAGTAACGAGCGGGTTTGTACAGTATCGAGTTCGAGTTCGAGTCGAGCTAAACCGAGCAGGTTGTCGAACGAACTGGTTTATTTACAACCCTAGCCCTGCCCATCAATTCAATTCAAACTAATGGGCAATCAATTAATTTATCTTCCCATCAATTCAAACCATAGCTGTCCATTCGAATGTTTCTCTATAGAGGAAAAAACCATTGCCCATTAGTGTTTTATCGTTTTTGCTATCATTTTTTGAAGTTCAAAAACTTTCAATTTAGTGTAATTTAACTTTAAAAAGTTTATAATGTCACCCATATGTTAGGAGTTTTTATTAGATCATAATGAAAGCTTTGAAAATTCTTAAAATACATTTTTTTGTTTTTTATTTTAAAGATTTAATTAAAGTAATTTTATAAATTTTAGAGGAGTATAAAAGTCATTTATCTCATTTGCCATCTGATTTAACTCCAACCTTAATAGGAGAAGTGTCTTGCAAACTTCTTAGAGTTTGTTTGGGATTGCGTTTAAGAAATATAGCTTTTAAGTCAAAAAGAGCTTTTAGGCAAAAACTTCATTTTTAAGCTTTTGCCAAAAGTGCGTTTTGGCCATTTTTAGGCTTTTTAGGCTCTTAAAAGTACTTTTAATTTTTTTACCAAACGAGTACTGTTTTCTTCAAATGGGCTTTTTGAGTATTAAAAGCACTTTTAGGACCCTCAAACGCAATCCCAAACAGGCTCTTAATATTTGATATACTAAATTAAGATTTTTTAAAATTTAAAAGAGTGATGGTATGAGATGACGTGGAAGGGGTGTATTGCATGCATGAGTCTTTTAATTTGTTTGGGTTGTTGGTGTTTAGTTTGGTATCTAGCACTACGGTGCAGTAATTATCAAGATTTGAAGGAGTTATCTCCACATTTATAATAGAGTCATTGTAGGAGTTGCCTTCCAATTAAGTCATGGAACTCAACTCTAAGTAGGATAGTTCTTTCTATTTAAAGGGGTTTATGTCCTTGTGTAAACAATTTTTTGGAGTCACGTTTGCCGACAAAATCTGAGTCTTACCCGATCAGTGTGAATGGGACGATTTGAACCAACCTGAAATTCATCCGACAAGGTCATTACACGAACTGACGTTGCCTTAGATGGGTTCTTCACCATAAAATAAAAAAATAAAAAAGGACGTAGAAGCTTCTAAAGCAAGGCAGAATTGTCGTCTTACAAGTTGATCATTAGCATGCATGGCTCAGAAGCATCGGTTGCGACATAAAGAGGTCCAGCTCCTTAGCATGAACAATTTTCATTTATTTATTTTCTAATCTTGGACAATTTTCATTTGATCATGAAACAGTCATGGCTACTGAGTAATGAGCCATGTTAACCTTTGTAAGAAGACAAGTCTGCGTGGCTCAGAATGAAGCTTCTAATTAAGGGGTAATTGTATATATCCACCTTGGCCTTCGAATTTTCATACAAACTGCAAAATATACATTTAGAATGAAAAATTGTGTGATGATGTTATTAAAGAAACCTAGGGTTTTATAGAGAACCTCTAACAGGATGCAGTAAACGCTTACATGATAAATATCCCATGCAAATCATCTTGTAAAAAATAAAAAAAAAAATTGAAAATATACTATTACTCACTACAAAAAACCTGCCCTTTATTGACGTGGCAAACAGTAACTGATGTTTGCCATGTCAATAAATTTTGACGTGTCTAATTAAAAAAAATATTTTTGTCCTGTTAGATTTTAACACGTCAAATTTTTTTTAAATTTGACGTGTTCTTTTGACACGTTAAAAGTTTTTGACTTGTCAAAAAGTTTTGACGTGTTAAAATGGCACGTCAAAAATTACAATTAATTATAATTATAATTATGTATTAATTGGTATAAAAAATATGTATTAAAAAAATAATGTAGTGAATTAATTTTATCATATTAGTATAAATTAATTGGTGTATACGTATATATCACATGCATGCCAATTAGCTAGTATCATAATCATACTATTGTAGAATTAATATTATCACATAAATATGAATCAAACATTTCATTAGTATGATATGATATGATATTATCATGCATAAATGATTCTAGTAATATTAATGGGATAGCCATATTAATTTTTGCAAAATATATAGGACATACATAATACATTTATTTTATAAGATCCGTAAACCCTACATGAACTCGTCCAACACAAAATTCAATGTTCAGTGAGTGGATTATTGAGCCCTCACGAAAAAATGAATTTTATTATCTGTACATCTAGAATATTAATTTATTTATTCTCTAATTAGTTTTAAGTATATTGTATGGATAATGTGTACCAAAACCAGCACGTCAGAAATTATTTCTGCTCAATAAATTTTTTTTTTTTTTTTCACAGTAAATCCTGTGTAACCACAAAGGTTTGTACTAACTAGAGATTGCACTTCTCCTCGTTGCCACGAACCATCAGACAAAAAATGGCAAGTATGCCAGAAAGAGCTTAGCTAGCTCCCTTGGTTTCGTCTTCGTCATCTTTTTTTTCTTTTTTTTTTTTTTTAAATCTGAATAGTTTTTGACGTGTTGGTTTTGGCACGTCAGAAATTTATGACGTGCCAAGACCAGCACGTCAGAAATTATTTTAGATCCTTTTTTTAAAAAAAAAATTCTGGTTTATTTTTGACGTGCAAGTTGTAGCACGTCCAGCACTTCAGAAATTTCTGACGTGCTAAAACCAGCACTTCAGAAATTTCTGACGTGCTAAAATCAGCACGTCAGAAATTATTTCTGCTTAAAAAAATTTTTATTCTCCATGCAGTAGTATAGGGAAAAAAAAAAAAAAAACTGTTTTTTGACGTGCTAAAATTAGCACGTCAGAAATTTCTGAAGTGTTAAATGTTGGCAGGTCACTAAAAAAAAAATGAGCGGAATTTTTAACTTTTTCCAACTTTTTCCCTATCTTCTTTCCCTCTTCTTTTCCCTTTATAATTCTTTTCTTTGGTCCTTTTTTCTTTTATTTCCAGACTCAGCTCTCACTCTCTCCTCTCTCAATCTCCCTAGTCTCTTCTCTCTGCAGCAGATGCAGCCGGCCAGCTCCCTCTAGAGGGAAGAAGAAAAAGGAGAAAGAAAAAAAAACACAAAAGGAAGAGGAAGAAGAAGAAAAAGAAAAAAAAGAGGAGAAGCAGATCTACCAAAAAAAAAAAAAAGGAGAAGAGAAGAAGAAGAATAGAAGATATGTAAGAAGATAAGAATATTTTTTGGGTTTTTAAACATTTGTTGAGTTTCACGTTTGGGTATTTGATTTTTCAGGTTGATTTTTTTATTTGGTTTTTGATTTTTTGAAGATTTTTTGGGTTTGGGTTTTTGAAAATGGAGGAAAGAAGAGAGAGTGAGAAAATGGAGATAAGAAGAGAGGGAGAGAGCTGGGGGGGGGGGGGGGGGGGGGAGTAACGAAAATGGAGAAATGAAGAGAAAATGAAGAAAAGAAGCGAGGGGGAGAGAGCTAGGGGAGAGTAACGAAAATGGAGAAAAGAAGAGAAAATGAAGAAAAGAAGAGAGGGGGAGAGAGTTGGGGGAGAGCTGGGCCATGGGGGAGAAAATGGAGAAAAGAAAAGAGGGAGAGAGCTGGGGGAGAAACATGGTGGGGTGAAAATAATTAAATATATATATATATATTTTGACGTGTCAAAAAGGATTGCAAAAATTTTTGACGTGACTGTTTTGCCACGTCAAAAATTGAAAATAATTAAAAAAAAAAAATCCTAAGCTGGACGCTAAGGATGTCTACAACACTACTTGGTTTCAGTCTTCTTTTAAAATTCAATATTCTGTCAAAACTGTTGAGCAAACCTTTCCGGTTTCAGGTAATAATCAGACTATTACCTTGTTCAACAAGAGATTTGTTAATGATGCTCTTGCTAAAAAATACAGATTTTTGCATATTGGTTCAGTCCAAGTTGCAGTCAAGCCATTGACTCGACTCGGTATTAATGCTTCTGTTTTGCTTTGTTTGCGTGATGCTCGTTTTCTTGATTTTAAAACCAGCATTATTCGCATGATTCAGTCATCATTGTTTGGTGGTCTTGTCCACTTTGATGTTTTTCCAAATATGTCTCTTTCTTTAACTGATGTTCATATTCTGAAGGCTTTAACGCTGAATATACTCACATCAGGTTATATATATATATATATATATATATATATATATATATATATATATATATATATATATTGATGTGTCAAACAGAGTGACACGTTAAAAAGGATTACAAAAATATTTTTTGACGTGGCTGTGTTGCCACGTCAAAAACTTTTGACGAGGCGATACTGCCACGTCAAAAAAATTATTTTTGACGTGTTCTCTCCAACACGTCAAAATTTTTTGACGTGGCACTGTAGACACGTAAAAATTCTGAAATTTTTGACACCCCTTGTTTTAACCGTTGAGAAACGTCAAAAGGAGCACATCAAAAACTCCTAGTTAAAAATTCCCAGCATTTTTGTAGTGACCCCAAATATAATGATATATATATTATCCCATAATATTTGATGCATTCAGATTAGTTTTTTGGTTGAACGACTACGCCACATAGATTTTGGGAGATCGATGGGGTGATGAATAGAAGGGGTGGGATAACTTCACTTTACCCCCTGAAATGACGCGCGTTTTGCAAACACCCTTCAAATATTTAAAACCTCACTTTAGTGTATCGATCTTTTTATTTTTTCCAATTACCCCTATTCCGTTAAAGATTGAAGTTAAATCAAACGGTAGAAGGGGTAAAAAGACCTTTATACCCCTAAAATTAAAAAAAAATTCAAATTTACCCTTATTTATAAATAAAAAATTATTATTAATATATATATTTTTTTAAAAAAGTGACCCATCGTGTGTCACCACGGTGACCCACGGCGACTAACTTGGTGGCCCATGGTGGGTCACCAAGTGACCCTCGGTGATGACCCTCCGTTGGGATCACCAAGTGACCCACCTTTGGGTCACTTTGTGACCCCTAGTGGCCCACAAGTGACCCTCCGGTGGGTCACTTGGCGACCCGCCATGGGTCACCAAGTGATCCGCGATGGTCACTCTTTTTTTTTTTTTTTAATATATAATAATAATATGATTCGTGGGTCACAAGGCGGGCGGGTTAGATTCACCGGTGAACCTACGGGTTAGAATTTAAAAAAAAAAAAAAAAAAAGGGCATTTAACGAATTTTACACCCCTCCGTTAGGATTTAACAGAAAATCCTAATGGATGAGGGTATTTGGAGCGAAACGAAAGTTTGATACAACAAAGTAAAAAGTTTTAAACATTAGAGGGGTGTTTGCAAAAGGCGCGTCATTTTAGGAGATAAAGAGAAGTTACCCTTAAATAGAATTACTTACCCTAAATATTATTTTTTTCGCCTCATATATGTTTGTAACATACACACACATGATAGGTGTTGCACTTTTAAGCGTGTTGATGTAGATCTCCATCAAAAAAATAGATGGAACCTGAACGGATGGTGTAAGTCGGTATTTAAGTTTACGACATGTACTCCCTTGATACTTTTTAAAACAAAAGTAGCTTTTGATTTAGGCCCTAACCACGTATACCAAAAAAAGCGCTTAATCCTATTTTTTAAGAAAACTTGTTTCTTAAGGATGCTTTTAATGATATTATTTAGAACTATTTTTTTCTTTTTTTCTTTTTTTTTTTTGACATTCGCTTCATGAGGCGTTGTCCACAGCCGATTGAGCTTCGTACCCCTTGAAGAACATTTATGGCCCTATTTCTTAGGAAGCCTTGGACAACTAATTATTATTTTTTTTATTTTTTTGGTTGACATGTTCACACAAAAGAATGGGGAGAAGGGATTCGAACTAGTGACCTGCTTCATGAGGCGTGATTCACAGCCGATTGAGTTCCTCTTGAGGACCTTGGACAATTAATTGATTTCATTGCTTCCCCTTGCAGCTGGCCTGAGAGTTGATTTAGGGGAGACCCAAACTATATTAGTATATATAAATATGTCTAATATGATGGCATTTGGCATTCTAGCTATCTTGGTTACAATCTACATAATAATAGTACAGCTAGATAACTCCGAAGTATATAAACAATTGTGTCCAAATGGCCAAAACAACGTTTATGCAATTTCGAGATTTGGTCATTCCGCTTGTGCATATTGGGTCCGTTTGTATTTGCGACTAACTCATAAAGCCCTCCTGAACTTCCAGCTGTTTTGACAAGCACCTCCTGAATTTTCAAAACTCTCACTTCGGCCTCCTGATCTTTGGTTTGCTCTCACTTTGGACCCTTTTAACGTTAAAGTCAAATAATTTGACTTTTGATACTCATTTTACCCTCAACCAAAACTACGTCGTTTTGGACTCCAAAACTACACCGTTTTGGACTCCAAAACTACATCACCACCCAACCCAAAACGACGTTGTTTTGAGCATAATATTAAAAAATTAAAAATTAAAAAAAAAAGCAAAATATTAAAAAAATAAAAACGAAATAAAAACGAAATCGAGCCACCCCCTAGCCGGTCTAGGGGTGGCTGGACCACCCTCTTGGCCATGGGGTGGTCCAGCCACCCCCAAAAGGCCAAAAAAAGAAAAAAAATGGAGGGGGGGGGGGGGGGGGATCGGGTGCATTTGAGGGTGGCCGGACCACTCCCAAGGGGCTGGGGATGGTCCGGCCACCCCCAAAAGCACCTGATCCCCCTTTTTTTTTTTTTGGCCAAGGGGGTGGCCAGGCCGTATGGGGTGGCCAAAACCACCCCCAGCCCCTTGGGGGTAGTCCGGCCACCCCCAAAAGCACCCGATCCCCTTTTTTTTTTTTTTTCCAAGGGGGTGGCCGGACCACCCCCTTGGCCATGGGGGTGGTTCGACCACCCCCAAATTGGCCAGGGGGTGGCTCCAGCCACCCCGATTTCTTTTCTTCTTTTTTTTTTTAATTTTTTTTTTAATATTTTGTTTTTCTTTAAAAAAAAAAAAAAAAAATTTGCCTAAAACGACGTCGTTTTGGGCTGGGTAGGTGTTGTAGTTTTAGGACACAAAACGACGTAGTTTTGGGGAGGGTAAAATGGGTATAAAAAGTCAAATTGTTTAACTTTAACGTTAAAAGGGTCAAAAGTGAGAGCAAACCAAAGTTCAAGGGGCCTAAGTGAGAGTTTTGAAAATTTATGGGGTGCTTGTCAAAATGGCTAGAAGTTCAGGGGGGTTTTCTGAAGTTTCTCCAAAAAAAAATTAATAATTGATTAAGAATGTCACATCAACACTGTTAGACAATTATAAGACAAAAAAAAAATATAATATCTAGCATTAATCTTTAAAAAATAATGATTACAAAATGTGTAATTGGAAAACGCAATTTTTAAAATCACAATTAAGTGTTTAGTAAAATTGCAATTTAACCTTATAATTGTGCGTTTTTAAAATCGCACCTCCTTGCCTGTGATTTGAAACCTATACAATTTTTTTAAATCCACATCCAAACCATACACTTTCTACAGTGTTTTTTAAAATCTGCATTAATTAGAAGGAGAAGTTTCTTTCTTTCTTCCAGAGAAGAATGAAAAGAACAGTTAAAGAATATTTCAGTGTAAAAGCTCAGCACGGTTCACACAGTACCGATTCAGTTGGAACTCTTTTTCGAACTACTGTCAAACCCTATGGCTATGGCCCGATCGATTGAATTTAATATGCTAATTAAACTCCCTAGATCAATTAAGCTCGAGCTAGGAATAAGATTTAAAATTATTAAATTTTTAATTATTTTATCAATCATATTATATCAATTTATAAATAAAAAAATAAAAAAAAATTGTAGGAAAAACCATAATACCCTGAAGGTCATTTTCTGGGAAGTAAGAACCAGAATCTTGGGGAACCAATAGGAAGGGGATGGAGAATATGGTTCTTTCACAAAAGTGGAACATTAATGAGGAGCTTCTGATTTAAGGGTCTGGTCGTGTTCTGCTGCTGTGTTTTCTGTTCTTTTGGTGCTGCAGTTTTGCTGCTCTAGTTGTTCTTTATGTCTTGTTGGGTGATGGCTGTTAATTTGTAGCCTCCTCTGTTTTTGTTCCAGGCTTTGGTGTTTCTTTGTTCTGTTGGTTTTAATGAAAGCTCAATCATCCAAAAAAGAAGAAGAAGAAAAAAAAAACCCAAGTGCAAAAATTGTGCCCAAACTATATATATATATATACATTAATGAATAAAAGAATACAACCCATACAAAAAAATCTCACAACCAAAAATGAACAACATAGTATAAAACAATGAAAGAAAGAAAAAAAAAATTAAAAAAATCCAAAACCATCACATTATTTGCATAATAAGTCGTTGATCGTGGCAGCAGTCAAATTAATAGTCATGGTGCAATTCATTTCCGCAGTCTTCATCTTCTTTAGAATCTTCATCGAGCAAATTCTTCCTCTCAGCTTTGCATAGCTTCCAAGCTCCAACACCCCTGAATTTACGTCGATTTCTGACACGTTTGACGCCGTCAAATCCACGGTTATATTCATTTTCATCGTCCCCTTAGCATTCAAAACCCCACCAACTATTCTCCTCTTCCCAACAATCACGCCGCCATATCGCACGTTAGCAACGCCGCTCTCAAATTCGAAGTACCCGAAATTCATGTTCTTGACACTCATTTCCGCAACTAACGTCGCGTTAAACGACGGAGACGGTGAACCGCCGTACGTCAGGCTCTTCACTGTGACGGACGTTAGTTTTGCGTCCGGGCTTTTGACACGCAACACCGTCGCCGCAAAAACTAAAACGACGACGCTCAGGACGACGAATCCGGCGAGAACACATACGAAGCATCTCCCAGTTGTACTCCTCGCCGGCCGGCTTAGCTGATCAGCCTGATCTCCGTGTTTGAACGTGGAAAACTCTAAGTCGTCTCTCCGAAGATAACGTCGGTCTGCGTAAAGTTCTTCAGTCATAATTCTGAGAGATTGGAGAGACTGAAGAAGTGATGGGCGCTATGATTCTTATGAGCGAAGAATGTGATATATAGATAGCGTCATAATTAAGCCAATAAACCGCGTGAATTATAGAGAGTGAAGTCCAGTTGTCAGCGCGCGGCAAAAGTCTCGGAATGTTTCCGTGTCGGTGTGTTCGTGACCATCGTGTGGAAGTTATCAGGTGTTTTTTTGCAACAGAGTTTTTGAGAAACGACATTAACAGACTATATATATATATATATATATCCTGCTATGTGGCTGCCTTTGACATATATTAAAAATAAATAAATAAATAAAAAATTGTTAATTTTTTTTTTTTTTTTGTTAGTTAAATTTTTATGAGCTAATATTTAATTTTTAATGCCTCAAAACTTGTTTTTGGATTTCAAAACTAAAATCTAGAGTAGGAAGGTTAACACTTTAGAGATTGTATCACCTAAAAGAGATTCGATCATCCTAAATTTGGTGCTAATACTTCAAATTTAGTGTTAATACTTCAAATTTGGATTTCCCTTTAATATCTCTCTTCTTCAATTTAAAAAAAAAAAATTGGCCACGTCAAATTTGGTAGACGCTGGGATGACCCCATGCTGCCGAAAATCTCTACTTATATATATATATATATATATATATATATATTCCAAATTTTTTTTCTTAAAAGTTTTTTCAAATAATGTGTCACCATCTCATGAGTTGGTGACACACTCTTCAAAATAATAAATCTCATAAAATAATAATACATTATTTGAAAACTAACTTTTGGAAAGAAAATTTGAAATTTGTAACACTCCTCATATATATATAGCTGTTATGCAATTAAAATATATGTTAATAATAAAATAGTTTAAATACTTAACCTTATAAAATGGGAGTTAATGTAGTATTTTTTTTTAAAAAAAAATTATATTCTTTCAATATAAGGCAAGGAGAAAGGAAGAACTTGGACCACGAAAAAACATATTAAAAGTGAATAAAGAAACAAAATATTGGAGGAAAATATATATTATAAGAGATGTGAACAGAAAATATAAAATATCATAAAATACAGGCTTGTAATTAATAATACAAATTTGGGTTTATAGTACTTTGACAAACAGAGAGACTTTCAAAATAATTGGCTGTGAGTCAGTTTAATTTAAGAAACATAATCTCAGGGAGTGAAAGATTCATGCGTCCGAAAAAGAAGGAAAAAAACACACACAAACAAAAGAATCTGCTTCCAGTTTTGTTGAAAGTGCTTATATACTTACTTTCTCAGTTTCTCTCTTATATCATTCTTGTCTTACTTAAAAAATAAGGTGACTTTTAAAATTATTATTTAATCAAAATTTAATAATGATCAATTACAAACTCAATTGTGTCAAAATTTAATAATGATTAATCACAAGTCCAATTGTAATTTTAAGAGCGACATCATTCATGGGGAAAGGAAAGTGTTCAAATTCACATTGAAGAAGCAAGAATTAAGACAAATATTATGTGATTTCTTATGATTCTTTTTCTGAGAGTAAGCCATAGACCGATAGCAGAGGAGTTATCAAGCATAAAGAAGAATTGTTATTATGTTAAAGGCAGCGAAAGGGATTGATATTAATAAAGCACTAGTAGCGGAGGAAAAAAAAAAGCTAGAGAATCAAAGACCTAGCCGCATATAAAGACGTGATTCGCCGGAATTTGCTATAAATCTAAAACTGATTGAGACGTTGATTTTTCATAGATATTGTGTTATAATAGCCTAAGAGGCTATTGCAAATGTCATAGATAATGTCTGAGTTGTGAAGATTTCAAATTATATCTTTGACATTTTGCCTCATTTGATTGTTATATCAA
Organism: Corylus avellana; assembly: GCF_965113065.1. NCBI lineage: Eukaryota > Viridiplantae > Streptophyta > Magnoliopsida > Fagales > Betulaceae > Corylus > Corylus avellana. The sequence continues at coordinate 12,612,081 of NC_142492.1, read as the reverse complement.
TGCACTACAAAAAAATATGGGATTAGTGATGTGTCTACAGTGCATGATTTTTATACACGTCACCAATTGGTGACGTGACAGTTTCTCACATATTACTAAAGTCTTTGGTAACGTGTCAAATTTGACATGTCACCATTTGGTGACGTGTCAAATTTGACATGTTACCATTTAGTAACGTGTTAAAGTTGACACATCACCAAATGGTGACATGTCAAATTTTGACATGTTACTAAAGTTGTCAAAGCATTATTTATTTATTTATTTATTTATTCAATTTTTGAATTGGTAACTCGTCAAAGTTGACACGTCAGCATTTGGTGACGTGTCAACTTGACACTTTACTAAAGTTGTCAGTTTTATTTTAGAAAAATGCTAAAGGCCAAACTATTTTGCCCAACTTAAGACCAACTTTTGCCTTATTTTTTAATTTAAAAAATAACAAAATAAAAAATAAAAATAATTTTTGAAGCAATAATTTTCATTTTGGTTTTTTTTTTTTTTGGTATTTTTTTAAAAATAAAAATTCTATTTTGCTTCAGAAGTGCCTTCATGAGACAAACTAAATTAAAAACTAAAAAAGTTTATGAAGTAATAATTTTTATTTTGGTCCTTCTTTTATTTGGTATTTTTTTAAAAAATAAAAATTGCATTTTTATTCATAATAATTGCAACTTTTTTTTTTAAAAAAAAAAATGGTCATTACTATGAAGAAAAATATAATTTTTATTTTTTTGAAAATACCAAATAAAAGAATGACCAAAATAAAAATTATGGGCCCCCCCCCCCCCCCTCATACTTCTGCGCTTTTTTGCAGACACCCCTCATTGTTCAAAAACTCTCACTTTCATGTATCAAAGTTTTAGTTTCGTTCACTTTGGCCCTTCCGTTAGGATTTTCTGTGAAACCCAAACGGAAGGGGTCGCACGTGCCGCGCATGTGGGAAAAAATTATTGAAAGCCTCATTTTACCCTGGATACCACCATGTGTACACAAACACCCTGTTTTTTTTTTTTTTTTTTTTTTTTTCTGAAAATTGCCAAAAACTCCAAAATTGAAAAAGGATTTGGATAGCCATCTTCGTGAAGAACACACTGTGGGCCGACGACCACTGATCTTCCTCAATCAACCTAGTGAGTGTAAATCGCGATTCCACCCAAGTAAACCAACTCCAACCCTAAATCGCGATTCCACCCAGTGACTGTCTCGTATAGTTGCGTTGGAAGATTTGTCCGTGAGCCGTCTTCTTCGTCACTGCCATCTTTTCCAGATATAGTCCATTTTGTCAAATGATTTTGGTCGTTTTATTTATAGGTATGCCGAGTCATCAACCATTGTGGTCCCCTTTGTCTGTATGTCGAGTTTAACATTGTTGTCCCCTTTATTGTCGAATGTTGTCTATTTGGGGGTCATTTGGTTTTATTGTCAAAAGTCTGTCAAATAAAAAACGATTTGTGTACTAGTGGGTTGAATAAAGACCGTGTCCACTTTCTTTGGTCGAATTGATGCTAGCAAAATGTTGGGGATTTTTCCATTTTTTAATTGGCTACTGTCGATTGAAGAAACTTAACTGTCTGTTAGGGTTTGCTTTAGCAAAAAGTCACTGCATATTTAGGGTTTAACAATAATTAAGTGCATACTTAGAGTTTATTTCTCACTGTTTGATTGCTGTTGTTCACTGCAAAAAGTCACTGCATATTTAGGGTTTAGAAATAATTAAGTCCATACTTAGAATATTCTGGATGCTTTAGCCAAAAGTCACTGCATACTTAGGGTTTAGCAATAATTCAGTGCATACTTAATGGTTTATTTCTCACTGTTTGATTGTTGTTTAGGGTTTAGGGTTTGTTTGCTTAATGCTTTGTTGGAATATTATGCATGCTTTAGCCAAAAGTCACTGCATACTTAGGATTTAACAATAATTCAGTGCATACTTAATGGTTTATTTCTCACTGTTTGATTGCTGTTTAGGGTTTAGGGTTTGTTTGTTTAATGTTTTGTTGGAATATTCTGCATGCTTTAGCCAAAAGTCACTGTATACTTAGGGTTTAGCAATAATTCAATATATACTTAATGAATGTTATGTAATTATTTTGTGACATGCATACAGGTTGTAATATTTGGTGTTCATGTTGTTTGCCAATGTGGTGGCTTCTTGGATGGTAATTATTTTGGATGTTAACATTTTACAAAACAAATTTACAAGTATTACACTATTTTACAAGTTTTACACAATATAGTAGGTCAATTATTTTTCTTACACAACAACAGTAGGTAAATTACTTGTATCGCACAAAACAATACTATGTAAATTACTTGTCTCACACAAAAAAAGTTGACAACAACACCAGAAAATATATTACACCATAAGGTTTGCATTACACATTCCATTATACATTTCATTACATGCTCAGGGCAACATCAACCTTGAGGAATATCTATTAGACACAGGATAAAACATCAATACAGCAAGGAGGATAAATGAACATGTTAAGGCAAATCGGTACTTCATCTCCTTTGCATGAAATTTGTTCTTCTGCGTTTGTAATTGCATTTCAAAATTAACAGATGCAACCTCCTTTTTGGCCTTATATTCAGCAACTTCAATATTGCATTTCAAAATTTCATTCGAGATTGTTGTTCCAATCTGCCCAAGTTCAGTCTTCAAATTGTGCCACTCAAATAGTTTTGAAACTACTCGCTTACCATGTTGACAAATATCCATATCTACCCATTTGAAAAACCCACATCCACGGTTTTCAGAATTCTACACAATCAGATCAACATAAATGAGATCTCACACAACTATTATGTACCATAAGTTACCAACACTATTTCTGGACAAAAATAATGTATTTGGCATCAACCAAAAATGCTTCATTCTAAATCCTTCCTAGAGTTTCAAAATGAATCAAAATATATCACAACCAATTTCATGAACAAACTAAACCTTAAACCATACTCAGCTAGCATGGCCATTTAACCAAAAACATCGAACCAAATCACCATACTCATTTATCATGACTATTACTTATATAGAACCAAAGTACCCAGTGAAGCAAAAAAATTTCAGCAAATACCTAGCTCAAATACTCAGCCAAGCAAAAAAATCTCAGCAATTAGCAAATATCCAACCAATCAAAAAAAATTCAACAAATACCCAGCTCAAATACCTAGCCAACCCAAAAAATTTTAGCAAATTCCCAGCTCAAATACCCAGCCAAGCAAAAAAATCTCAACAAATACCCAGCCAATCAAAAAAATTTCAGCAAATACCCAGCTCAAATACCCAGCCAACCCAAAAAATTTCAGCAAATTCCCAGCTCAAATACCCAGCCAAGCAAAAAAATCTCAACAAATACCCAGCTCAAATACCCAGCCAATCAAAAAAATTTCAGCAAATACTCAGCTCAAATACCCAGCCAACCAAAAAAATTCAGCAAATTCCCAGCTCAAATACCCAGCCAAGTAAAAAAATCTCACCAAATTCCCAGCTCAAATACTCAGCCAACCAAACAAATTTCAGCAAAACACTCCACCCACATTTTCGACTAACCAAAAAAGTTGCAGCAAATACACAGCTAAAAACCGTAACCATCCCCAACCGAATAAAAATGCCAAAATAAATCTTACCACGTAATTTGCACATGTATAAAACCTTTTACCGAAATTCGGTAGTGTGAATGCTGTTAAGATGCGTGATCTCCTCCCACATTTGCACATTGGATTGTTGGTTCTTGTTCCTACGTCGATCACTTCACTGACTTCACTCTCGGCTTGATCCATAATGGGTATCAAATGGGTATATCCAAGCAGAATGATGAAATGGTCAGCACGAAGAAGCGAAGAAGAAGAACAAGAAAAGCGGGGCTGCCCAAAGAAGAAGAAAAATAAAAAGAAAAGTGGAACGAAAAAAGAAGAAGAAGATTTTGATTTAAATGGTGTAGAAGCAGGGAAAGAAAGAAGAGACTTCAGGGGTAAAACGGGGCTTTCAATAATTTTTTCCCAAATGCGCGGCACGTGTGACTCCTTCCATTAGGATTTCACAGAAAATCCTAACGGAAGGGTCAAAGTGAACGTAACTAAAACTTTGATACATGAAAGTGAGAGTTTTTGAACAATGGGAGGGTGTCTGCAAAAAGCGTGAAAGTTTGGGGGGTAAGTGAAGTTTCTCCTAAAAATTATTGCTTCAGAAACTTTTTCAATTTTTTATTTTTTTATTTTTTCAAATTAAAAAATAAGAAAAAAGTTGGCCCCAAGTTGGGGTTGTATCATTCCTCTTTATTTTATTTTTTCAGTTTTCGAATTGATAACGTGTCAAAGTATTTGGTGACGTGTCAACTTTGACACATTACTAAAGTTATCAAAGTTTTATTATTATTATTATTATTATTATTATTATTATTATTATTATTTTCAGTTTTCGAATTGGTAACGTATCAACTTTGACACGTTATTAAAGTTGTCAAAGTTTTATTTTATTTTATTTGTTTTTATTTTTCTAATTGGTAACGTATTCACCAAATGGTGACGTGTCAACTTTGACACATTACTAAAGTTGTCAAAGTTTTATTTTATTTTATTTTATTTTTTTAGTTTTCAAATTGGTAACGTGTCAAAGTTTTATTTTTTATTTTTTGAAATTAAGATAAAGTGGTGACGTGCCACCTGTGCCACGTCATCCCATTGGTGTCGTGCCAGTTGGACACACATCACCAATGGGCATTAGAAACATGCGCTAGCTGGCTTCCCTCTTTCTCTCTTTTTCTTTCTTCTTCCCTCTTTTTTCTTCCTCCCGCACGCTACCTTCTTCTTTCTTCTTCTCTTTTTCTCTCTTTCTCTCTTTGCACTCTCACGCTCAGTATACCCCCCAGCTCCCTCTTCTCTTAGTTGGGATGAAGAAAAAGAAAAGGAGAAGAAAAGAAGAAGAGAAGATCTGATTGTTTTTTTTTTTTTTTTTGCTGGCTTTTGGATTTTGAAATTTCTTTTGCTGCTGGGTTTGGGTCTTTTGAAATTTTTTTGGGTCTGATTTTTCTGATTGTTTTGGTTTAATTTTTTAAGGGAATCCACTTGGGGAATGGACATCGTATACTCTAATGGATAATTTTTTTGATTTTTCTGTCATTTGTCTTAGCTTTTAAACATATTGATTTTTCTGGTTCTTTGCTGTTGCAGGTTTATGGTTTTGGGTATTCTCTAATTTCACACAGTGAGTGAGTAGTAAAATTAGATTCCAAGTTCAAAACTTTTGATTGATCTATTAAAATTTTGATTTGCTGCTGGGTTTGGATTTTTAAAAATCGGAGTCCATTAGGAGTGGCAAGGCGGTTACGATTAGTAGATTTCACTAATCGCAACCGCTAACGGCCTAGCGGTTAACGGTTAGCAGTTAACCGCCGGTTAGCGGTTAGTGAAATAAATAACCACCCGCTAACTTCTTTTTCAAAATTGGGCCTTTTTTTTTTTTGGCTTTTTGGACTTCCTTTAGGGCTTTTTGGGCCTTTTGGGCATTTTTAGGCTTTTTTTTACCTTTTTTTTTTTTTTTGTATTTTTAGTGTCTTCTTGAGCCCAATTGCAATAAAAAGAGTCCATATTGAAAAATTAAAAATATTTGATCCAAAATTTACATTTACTTGTACTTTAAAAAAATTTCCTTAAATATTAAATCATAACCGGTTAACTTTAAAAAAAAAAAAAAAAAAAAAAACATATTAAAAAAAAAAAAAAATTCAACACAACATATAAAAAAATGTTCAGAATTCAGACAACTGTCACAACATATAATGATAATACATTAATACTTAAATTGTGTTTATAAGTAACACATTGGTCATTGTTTAATCCAATATCAATTACTTAATTTAATATTATACGAATCATATCATCATTGTACATTGATAATATGATTCACTTGAAGTCTTGAATAAAGTATTTAAATTGTCATTGAATCATATGATTAAGTATTGATATTATACATTTATATTATTCATATGAATATGTAGACTTATATAGACTTATAACATATATAGACTTATAAGTTTATAACATACATTGAAAATAAGTCTCTAGATATTTAATTGTTGTATTACTATGAATTGGTATACTTATGAGTTATGTCATATTATATATGTATAATTTGTTATTATACAATCAAATAATTTAATGATCAATTGATCATGTGATATAATCATATAAATTATAGTGATAATATATTAATACTCAAATTGTGATTTAATTATTTTTTAAAAAAATTGTGATTTGATGATCAAGTGATTATATGATATAATCATATAAATTATAGTGATAATATATTAATACTTAAATTGTGATTTAATGATCAAGTGATTATGTTATATGTATAAATATTTTTATAATTATAATTATAAAAATATATTATATAAAAAGGCAGTTAGCGGTTACGGTTAGTAAACCCAATAACCGTTAACCGCTAGGCGGTTATAGCGGTTAACCGATACGGTTAAACGGTTAGCGGGCGGTTCATTGACACCCCTAGAGTCCATCATATTATTTGAAAAAGAAAAATTATTTATTTTTAATAATTTTTTAAACTTTAGTAACGTATCAAGTTTGAGGGTGACGTGTCAAATCTGACACGTTACTAAAATTTGAAAAATGCTATAGTACAATAAAAAGATCATTTTTAGTCCATAAAAGTTTTAAGTGGCAAAATGTCATAAGTACCATCTTTAGTTGTTGTGGCTCCACCCACTTATAGGATCTTGTGGCCTTTTGCTACATAAAACTTTTATGAGACAAAAATAATATTTTTATTGCACTATAACATTCTCCAGCTAGGCAGGAGAATGAACTGGAGAAAGATCATACTCGAAGGAGATGCCCTTGAGGTTGTTCAACTTCTTCGCAGGAGGGAGCCGTGGTTGGGGAGATATAGAACAGTGACAGAAGACACTAGAAATAATTTGTAGCAGTTCCAAGAGTGGCAGGTGGCGCATGTCCCCCGTGAAGCAAATGAGGTGGCGCATAGTCTGGCGAAGCTTGCTTTAGATTTTGTAACTATGCATCTTTGGTTGGTAGATTTTCCTACCATTACTCTCCCACGTGTACTTGTTGAGCAAGGATATATTTAAGTTATGAAATTGGTTCTTTTGTTAAAAAAAAAAAAAAGTTTTAGTAATGTTACTTAAAGGTAACATGTCAAAAATTCACACATTACTAAAGTCTCACTAGTGATACTCTGTTGTTTGACTTGCCACACATGTTACTAATGATACGTCACTAACCATTAGTGACGTGTCAATAGGCTTGACACGTTAGTAGCGGTAAGTCAATAAATCTTAACTTTTTTGTAGTGATATGAAAAGATAATTGGTTTTTTTTTTTTTTTTATATATAAAAAAAAAAAAGACAAATATTATGTGTATTTATTAACATTGACTTTATAGGCAAAAATAATCGTCTTTTGAGAAAATTAGAAGTCATAACGGAAAAAGAAATAGACTATTTGAACCACAATAGGACACAGAGTTGAAAGCATGTATTGTTTTATTAAACTCTAATTTTTTTTTTTTTTTTACACATCGCGGCTTAATTATAGTATCCTATTAGAATTCTATTTCATCTGATTAAATCATAATAAGAATTTGAAACAAATTAAAAAATAAAATAAAATAAAAATAGCGTTCCACATATTAGGAAAAATAAAATTAAAATAAATCCTCCCTCATTTTGGGAATAATCTAGGTATTTTTCTGAAATCCAATAGCATTTATAATTCCATGGTTCTTCTTCAACTCAACCTAGCTCGTAGAGAACTCATAAATAGGAGATATTTTAGAGTATAGGCAGAAAAGGTCGTTAATCTTTTTCTCTCGCAGGTAATATTACTTTACAAGGATTTATTTGCTAATCTCCTTCCTCAAATTAACTTAGCGACTTTTCTTAAATTAATTAATTAATTATTTTTGAGTCTGGATCTTATTAGGATAACGATAAAGTGAAACGGGTCACCCAATAGAAGCCCATATTATGGTGGCCCAAGTAACTTATGATCAAATCTGCGGCGCTTTAGTTGAGGAATGCCATTTTGAGAAGCCTCCTTGGGCAGTTCGGCCCTAGCTACAGATAATTTTGGCCCAAATTGGGACCACTTTGGACTATAACTGACAATTTTTTACGCAATTCACAAATTCTATATGAGCTCAATTCAAAATTAGCGAGTTTAGAGCTAAGGGGCATAACCTGTTTAATTAAATTAGTCGAGTTAGGATTGACGTATATAGTTTTATACTCATGTCTCGACAAGATTTGAACTCAACACGCGATGTTTAGGCTAATAATTTTTTATAAGATCTATAACTCGATACGAACCCAATTACACTACAAAAACCAAGATGATTCTTGGAGTTTAACTTATCTGCATTTTCTGAAAATGCCACTAAAGTTGTCTCTTGGCATTTTTTAGGAGCTAGTAAATTCTAGACATGACAAAGCAAATGCCAAGAAACTAAAAATAATTTTTTTTTTTTTAAAAAAAAATCTTGTCATTTTTTGGTAAACGCCAAAAATATACCCCAAAATTCCTTTATATATATATATATATATATATATATATATTCCCGGGTGATACAAGCTTAGAAAATACAAAGCAAAAAAAAAAAAAAAACACTAAAAGGACAAATTGACTTCCCTAACAAGACTATATTTTAATAACTTGCTTAAGGTCTCCCAAAAACCCAGATTGGGATAGACCGGTTTTGTTTGGATCTAAATTCAATTTCGGGCACATTCTTTCAGTTTGGGACAAATTTTTAACAAGATAAGATAATTTTTACAATGTTTGGGGCCCAAACTTGTTTACTGTTTTGTTTTCTCTCACCATCTTGGGCCGAATATGTTAGCCTTTTTTGTTACATCAATTTATCAAGTAGATTAGGGAGAGATCTCCATTAATTTTACTTAGGGCTGAAATAGTGTGCGGTTAATTAATAACTGCCCTAACCGTTTTTGAAGGCGGTTATAAAAAATGCTATATATATATGAATAGTAATTCAAATAAAGCCTATATTTTCTTACGTAAAATTTTACCTTCAATTATTTTGGAAGAAATACTATTTATGAATAGTGCCATCAACATGTAAAGGCAAAAGTAAATAGTAGCCCAACAAATTACTATTCATCTACAGTGCCATCGATGCAAGAAGACAATTTGCTTTTCTAGAGGCATGTTACCCAAACAAATTACCTAACTTTCAATGCAGAACTCTCCATCTTTCTCAAAAAAGTATATTTTGCCTATTTAAGACAGCATTCAAATGAAGTAGGGATCAAGTCCTTCTTGATCACAAAGTCTAATTTTTTTCTCTTTCTCCCTCTTCTGAAATCTTGATTACATTCCAAGAAATGTATTTCAAAATTTTCTTAATGTTTCAAGATTCCACGGAAATGATTCATGTAATGGAAGTTCTACCTTCAAGTTAAAATCAAAGCCTTACTATTTGTAAGTACACATTTTCTAAATATTTTACATACTGCTTTTATATTAATATCTATGCTTTATATCATGTTTTCATATTACTATTGTTTTGTTTTTGTTTTTGTTTTTTTTTTTAATTTTTTATGAACAATACAGGAGAGAGGGAAAGAAAATAGGTAGTTTAAGTGCAATGACCTGGTATTATAGGCCCAAGGGCACAAGAGAAAGACAGAAGGCCTTTAATTAGAGGCTCCATCTTTCCCAAAATGAACTTATAAAGAGGTCCGTATATGGAGTAGGGCGTTGTCCCTTTCTCTGTTTTTTTTTTTTTTTTTTTGGCAGTACTGAAATTCAGTTTCCAGATTTGATCTTCAACAAATATTCTTTCTGGATATTTGGTTAATATTTAGATAGTTGATTTTTTTTTTTTAAAGGAAAATCATTCCAATCTCATTAATAAAAAAGGATCACAAGCATATAACTCTTACATCACAAGAGCACAAAGCTCATAAAAATACAAATTATAGCCGAAGTTACAAGGTTATAACATCATATGCACATACACAACATTCTATTATTTAAGACCTATCTATGATTTCAACTTCCGCTAACCTATGACTAATATTCAAGTTTTTTTTTTATGAAAATTGTTAGAATATACAAAAAATATATTAAGATGTTAAAAAATATGAAAAATATATTATATTTTTTGTATATTCCATAATTAGGTTGATATCAAATATTTTCTATTTATGAGTTGATCCTAATCAAATATTAGGATTGGAATCAAATTAAGAGAATTTGATTACTATACTTGTATTTAGATACTACCCTATAAATAGGGACCTTTGTATTGTAGACAAAAAAAGTTAATGAGCACAATGTAATCCTTAAGAGTATTCGAAGTGGTGAATGTAAGTATTTAACACCGAACCACACGTAAAGTAATGTGATTTTTATTTTTTTAATTACTATTATTATTTTTTTTTTATGGTACATTTGATGGTTGTTCGTTCTTGTTTAAAGATCATGATTTCCCAAGCTACGACTATGTTGGCAAGTTCGTTTAAAAGCTTTAGCCGGTTTAAAATATAGAAATTAAAATTAAGAGTAATTTAATATTTTAGGAGTTTACATATCTTACCATGAAACCAAAATAGTTTGTTTGCTTGTTTTTTTTGTTTTGTTTTTTTTTTTTTGAAAAAGGCATTAAAGTACTAAAATATTATTTCCCTATCACATTATATTACATTTTATATAACTATAATACAATATCTTCTCTTTAAATTCATTATTATAATTATAAGAAAAATGCTAGAAACCGCATTTTTATCTTGTTGATGTGACATTATCAATCAACTTTTATTAAAAAAATAAATAAATAAATAAAAAATAAAGACCGATTGGCAATGCCACACTTACCAAAAATGTGGTAAATATCATTACTCTTATTATACTTCGAGAAATGTTATATACTATACATTTATCTCACTAAATCAACCCTTTTTAAAAAAAAAAAAAAAAAAAAAAAAAAAAAAAAATTCAAAGATTGAAGAACACTATAACATCAACCTAATAAGATAAAGATGATTCTAATAGAATCAAGTCCGCATGGTAAATATGTAATCCTATTGACCATTATAACAGTGAATACAGGGTTCTAAGGCAGAATCATCTCCAACTCTTTTGTGTTTTGTTCTTTCTCCTCAATAGTATAATTTCTTTATAATATACATATTGGTTTACCACAATTCTTTAGAACAAAATAAAAAATCAGCTTCATTGCAGAAATCAGGAGGTGGAACAGGTCCAACTCATAAACTCTAAGGACAAAGAAGACATTGAAGAGAATGATGGTAACCAATCAATATAAATTTTATTCATTACAGATTGATATACCATGATAAACTAACAATAATTCTCTCTAGTATAGGACAAAATATGAAGGTGATTTATACATGTTTTCCTTATTCTAAGAACCAAACATGTGGACATCCTTATCAGTGTCCACGTTTCTAGAAGGATTCTCTTGGGAGGGCCCCAAATGAAGAAAAAAATTGGAAAAGGTCAACAGATATGCCATAAAAGATCCCCACCACCACCACCACCTCCAGACAGTCCACAATTACCTACCTCAGTTTCTCCCATTCCAAAACTGTCTTCTTCTTCTACCCATCATCTACAAAGTCTCTAGCGTGCTTCCTCTCACATCATTACCCATTAGTTCAACTACTCTTTTGTAGCTGTACCGCACTATAATATTGCTCCACATCATCTGCCACCTATGGCTTCCTATCTGTCCCCATATGGGTGTAGAAGATGCAGACCCAGTGGTGGAACATTAAGAATTTAAATCTATTATCAACTATAATATTGTTTGTAGTCTAAACCAAAAAAAAAATAAAAAATACCCTATATGCTTTTCTCCACCCAGGACTGTACAATGATTCAATTTATGTTCCTTCTCTTTCTAGCATATTAAAAAATGGTTTTGAATGGTGGAGTGATCAGAGGGTGTAAACAGGAGGTATATACGCACCCCCCAGTCTTCTAGAAATGCTCCTTGTGGAATTCAAACTTGGTTTGACCTTTTTGATTGAAATCATAGCAGAGCTTGCTGAGTTCTTTAGCCAAAACTGGTGCCCCACAGTAAAATACCCCTGATCCAATTCACCAAAAAAACCACAATGTTAGCATTAGAAGAAACCTGAATCTGGTAATATATATATATATATATATTTTTGTATGGGCTCATGGAGATTTGTCTCACCAATTCTTGCATTGCAGTGCTTGGAACATATCTTGGAGAACACTTTCTTCCAGTTAGGCCTTGCAAAATGCGTTCGGACCTGATAATAGAAGCTTTTTGAAATAAGTAGTGATTTAACAAAAACAATTAAGAAGCGCCTAAAGTTGAACCACTAAGTCACATTCGTCGGTTCTGAGATCATTTGAATATAGGAGCACGCCCAAGGGATTAGGTTAAGATGGCATGAATGATGAATGGTGTTTGTTACAGTATGAGTATGAGAATGATTAATTATCGAAGAGCTTACCCTAGTGCCAGAAACAATGTCGACTCCATTCTTGGCATGGTTGAGTGCTTGCACCATGGTAATGAGGGCTGATCGGGCGTCTCCTTCCTCATAAACACTAGTCAGGTAGTTGTGCATCTCAATGACACCCTGATTGAAGTCCAAATTGACAAGTTACAGTCACCAAACTCGGGGAAATTTCAACAAAAAGAATGCAGGTGATGCCAAAGAACATTCGTTTTTTACCCTTTGATCAAGATCAGCAACTTCATTCATTACCCCTTTAAACCAATCAAATGAGCCTTGCTCCCTAGTCACCCAGTAGAAGTAAGCATTAGTGGTCTTCAGAGTTTTTTTTCGCCTTGGACTGACCCTATTGGTCGTTGAAGAATCTGTACTTCTGGTACTTAGGTCTGATATTCTGCTGACATCTGAGATTGAATCCTGAAGACAAGGAAACTGATCCTGTTATTCTTCATGACGCAATACTCTTTTAATCTAAAGGCATTGTAATATATCGATGAATATTAAAACAGATTAATTAACGAGTATATGTTAAGTATTTGCAGCTTAAAAGTTAATATCTTTAGTGACAAGAAAAATAGAACAAGTTACTTACTGCCTCCTCCTCCATTTTGATAATGTTGTTGAGCAAATCTTTTAGAATACTGATAAAAGGTGTTGCTCCAATCCCCAGCCCAACAAGTAACAGGACATCATACTTCCGGTAGTCTTGTGCTGGGGCACCATAAGGTCCATCTATTAAGAGCTTCGGCAAACTGTTATATATCTCCGGAGAGGAATTTCACATATTAAGTAATGTAATCACTAAATGCTAATGATTAAAGAGGGAAGACAATAGAAATTAAAGCAGTACAAAAAAGTACCTTTTCTTGGTTGTTTCATCAGCCCTGAGAAGCCCACTCTTTCCGGCCCCAGGTGTTTCACAAGCTTCAGAGAATACCCTCTTAAGCTCTTGTGTCCAATCACCTAGCTGCCTTATGTGAACACTAAGGTAGTCGTCTCCGGGAGCAGAGGTAATGGAAAATGGATGCCTGGGATACATAAATCATGGCATATTATTATAAAGGATCAAGAGAAATTGCATGCAGGGCGAGGAGGTATTCTTGCGTATTGCTAATTCAATCCTTCAAATATTCATGGTCTAAAAATATACTTGAACCATTCAAACTATCTGAAGTTTTAGATTTTCATTAAATGTTAAGCATTCAGCATATGTTCTCACACACAAAACATTCAAACTATGACTGAAACAATGTCATTAAGCATCATATAATATGCACAAGCATCTAGATAGTTGAGAGTTGGGGTAGCCACATTCATTAGGTTTTCGTTGAGAAGTAATGGGGAATAGCTTTGCCTAAATATTACTATACTAGCAGCAATGGCGGTAAATTGCTGAAATATTCCCCAAAAAATATATGTTGCATAATTCGGGAAAGCTTTGGTGACTTGCCACTCAAATGGAGAAACAGCCGGACATTGGACAAACATGTATTGTCCACTCTTGTACTTGAACTGGGGTGGCTTCGACATTTGCAATGTAAGAACGTTTCCCGGATAGATGGCAACCTAAACATTTTACAATTCAAGGTAAAATCAAAAGTTAAAGAGAGCCAACCATGGATTAAGAGGAGAAAACACCTTAGGCATATATGCAAATTAAGCGTGCAGTAAAATAAATGACAGATGTGGTGAGTAAAAGTTATCTTCACCTTCAGAAGACGGACAGTATGGGAGCCAGACCGAAAGAACCTCAGGGTCCTTTCTCCAGCATATAGTAAAACTGGAACGGCAAGATACATCCATGTCTGCATGCATGCATGAACTTAATGTGTCAGATAACTCTTCTCAGCAAAAGTAACATTGTCGTGGTTGAAAATATAAAATATCACTTAAAAAGTATACGAAAATATATATATATACCGTCCTGAGGTACCACTTGTGCACAAGATAGAGGAATCTGCCATGGGCGATGAGCAAACCATAGACAATGACAAATAGATGGTGCGAATACCAGAAGGCATTGAAACCAGTGAGCCTATCAAAGGGCTTGGGCAGCTTAATAAGACTCCGTCTGAACCATCGTGTTGCAAGTATAAATGCAACCGCCATTAAGATCACCATTACAATTCCAGTCACCCCTTCTACCCCTTTAATCAGCTGAATATAACTGGGTTTAAGTTTTCCGAAGTCACGATCTAAAAAAATGGTCTCATACTTGTCCTCAGGCAAGTTTACAAGCCTTGGAAAATCACATGCGAGGTGGTCTCCAGCATGAAGAATGATACCAATTACAATGGCTGCAGCAATTGTCTGCACAAAGCAATTTACAGAAAGAAAAGTGAACACGTATTTAGGGTAGTTTATACATTAAGTGTTCTAACAAGGTTTAGGTTTAGTTAGCCGAGGTTTTCAGAATATTGAAATTCAGGACCTCTATAGATCAACTTTGTCATTCTTGCAGTTAACAGTCCACTGGGATGTCATGGTTCTTGAAGACTGCTTAGCCAAACCTTTGAAAATGAAAAAGACATCTAAGTTACAATATGATCTATTGTCTTCCCATCCATTTAACCCAGACATGACACAATGTATCATATACATTAATTGAGAAACTCAAGTTTTTCGGACCCAAGCCAGATATGAAATCATCCTAATTTAGATTGTCATAGTAATTATGATTAAAAATCACAGCACACAAATATCACAATGCTCTAACTGTACATGTTTAGCAGTTTGAATTTCTTATATGGATTAAATGGCATGCTGCAATTTGTTGATGCAGAAATTGGACACAAACAACATTTGTGTATGCAATCAAGTTTCGATGGCAATAAGTCATAAGGGTCTGCAGTAACTTAAACAAAAATTTGGGAATACTCCTGCTTCTGAAGTGAAACGTAGTTTGGGATTTAAGTCTCTGTCAATTTCCTACCTACGGCAATGCTAGAGAAAGATCTTGGGAGTGCTCAAAAAATGAGCCGTGTCTATTGGTATTGGTATTAGTATTATTGTCATCATTATTATTATTACGACAACTATAATAATGATGATGAAACAAAATAGTATTAGATGTTTTCTCCAGACCGGCCAGAATGGTAAAAGTTAACATAACTGGGTACTTTGTTAATTAGGGAAGACCGAACTTTAGCGTCCGGAAGAAGGAAGAGTCAAGAGTATGAAAATGTGGGGACAAAAGGTTTGGGACTGGGAATACAGAAAACAACAATTCTACTACTAAAAATATGGGGTTGGTTTCATATCAAATCAAAAGATATTCCTACGCAAGCTAAAATCAAATAGGTATCACCTTTTGAAATATTCAAGGACAAACCTTGTGGACTAGGACTACTAGGTGTAAAAATAAACTATATATCGGCAGATGGAAACCGAATGTGCATGGATTATCTAGTGCCCAGACAAAAAAAAAAAAAAAAAAAAAAAAAAGAGAATGGTTTGTCTATTGAATTATATATGTATAAATCTTCCTGAACATCTTTGATTGAGTAGCACAATTTGCTTCTTTTCTCATTTTTCAGTCCAAAAATTTCGCTTAAGCACTCTTAAAATTTTTTTAAAAAAAATACTCTTAAAAGGACCGGGTTTACTTCTAAATTACTAGATTTGAAGAAGTTAGTCCAATCCAGTCTATAAAGAAACACATAATAATTTTATAGACTAGTTGAAAGAAAACTGTCCAATAAACACAAAAACAAATTTTACTTTTATATAATTAAAAACAAAAAATTGCCCCCCAACACACTTTAACAAACATACTCACAAGTTTCTAAGAGTCACTGTTTTTGAGTTTTGATGACGTATACACATTTGCTTACCTTATAATAACAGTATATTAAGCAACTAGCTAGCAGTTGTCAACTTTGGATGCGTTTATGGTAATGCACCCACATAGATGTGATGAGTGCAGTCGTTGCCATTATTGTGAAAACGAGTAAATGTTGTAGAACACTCGTTGTTTAAAGTCAATCGCTGTTGACTTTAAACATGAAGTCTCCGGTGGGAAAAAATTATGGGGAATGGGTCCAAAATAGATAACGTATAAACGAAGCAACAATAAAGGCCAATGAACGAGAGGGTTGATGTGTACGTACCTTATGAAAGTTGATATTGTCGTCAAAAGGTATAAAGTAGGCAAGCTTGGTGGATCTGAGCCAAGTGATTGTGTTTCTACACACAGGCAAGAGAATGAGAGCCATGTTGAACTTGAGAGTCTCAGCCGCACCTTTGGCTGTAGGGAGACAGTAACCCATGACTTTGAAGGCATCCTTTTGCGTGTACTGATAGAACTTCCATGAGAACAGCCCAATCATGATCAAAATCCACAGGGTCAAAATCCAAAGTCTCCTCCAATTCTCTTGCAAATAGTATAACAAGTTTGTGCTCCACCTTCTTATTGAGCTTTTCTTTCTCAGCCCTTGAAGGTTCTGGCTCAACGCTTGGCTCGTGTAACTCAGCGCTTGACTGTAGTTAAGGTACGTGTCCTTCTGTAACAACAGCGTCTCCAATTGCCATAACTGCACATTTTTTTTGCGGAAATGAGAGTAAAGTAAAAGAAATTGTTTGGTAACAAAAAGTGAAGTAAAAAAAAATAAATAAATAGCGGTTGCCAAATACAGCCTTGTCAGCCACAATGCAAAAAAGTCATCATAGGTTGAATCATGTGCGGGTGGGGGACACCATGATCTTGAACATGTCATATTGCCTGTTAAATCACCATCAACGATCGACAATACAGAACGTACGCGTGCTTTCGTGTATATGATGGTGGATAATGTGAAACTGTAGGAATTTCAAAATTCCACATGGGAACGCTACTATGTATAGCAGGAACGGCACTTGGTAATAGGGTCAGTGGGTCACGATGCTTTAAATATATCACTAAATATCAATGCCGGAACAGGATTTTCTATAGGCTCTGAAATTACGAAAATTTAGGGTATTTTTAACCATTAAAACACTCAAAAAAAATATTGTATATTAGAAATGTGGCATATTCCAGTTAAAAATTAGGTATATTTTTATTAAATTTTTGCTCTTTATGTTGTAAACAAGTTTTGAGCTAAAAGCCGTCTTTTAGTTATTTGAAGAAGATTCGTTTGTACATAAGTGTTAATATGTCACCTTTTAATACGTGGTATTTTTTAAGTTTTTCGATACTTAAAAACGGCCTAAATTTTATAATTTGAGAACTTGAAATTGAAGAGAATCTTAATTCTTTGTTTTATCAATACAATTACTAATATAATTATGCCCCTAATCACAAACAGTCACTTGTCAAAAATAGTAAAAAAAAAAAACGAAGATATGCTATAGTGTAATAAAAGGACTGGCATGAGGCCACAAGCCCCATCAGTGGGTGGGGCCATAGCAACTACAGATGGGGCCTGTGGCCTCTTGCTACCTAGAACTTTTATAAGCAAAAAATAGTCTTTTTATTGCACTATAGCATTTCTTTAAAAAAAAAATTGAAAAATGTTAAAAGGTCAATAAGTTTCTCATATTTAGCCTATATTCCCTTACAATCAACCATTGAATTTGTAGGGTCCACCCCTAACTTATGTGGGATCTACATAAAAGTCTACAAATCCAATAATTAATTGTAAGGGCATATGGGCCAAACTTATTGACCTTAGTATTTCTAAAAAAAATTATATGTTTAGTGTTTTAAAGATAAGAATGGTGACATGTCTGAAATTTGGAACAATTAACAAAGTAAATTTCTATTTCTTAATAAGGTTGACTTTGACTTGAAGGAGTTTTATAAAAAGTGTGGTTTAAGTTTAGTGAAAGTGTAAAATGGTGGTGAAGTCAGGGGCAAAATTCATAGACTTACTGAATTATTGCTGTGAAATAAAATATTGCTGAATACAGCTAGATTTAGAGGTTTGAATAATGCTCCTTAATAAATAACTTTGGACTATAGCTGTGTCACAACCTCTACTTTTAGCTCTGTGGACATGGTCTATAACACATAGCCAAGACATGGTCTAATACAATGCAACAAAGGACACCCATCTCAATCATCTTTATATTTTAACTCCCTCTTATTATCTTGAAAAAAATCAAAGAAAATCAAATCAATCCAACGGTACTGAAGGAATGTAAAACAGTTAAAAAGGAGACAAAAACTGAAAACAAAAAACGAAAACAGAAACAAACAACAAAATTTTCAACAGCCACAAAATGTTTTCCCACGCGAAGTCAGCTTTATTTTTTTATTTGTTTTTTCCTTTTCTGGATAAATAAGAGTAGTTTGTTCACGTTTGATCTTTTACTTTCTTGGTTGCATGGTTGAAACTTAGTTATATTCTGGAAATTTCGGTGAATTGTAGCCTAACAATGGACTTGCACCAACAAGGTCAAACCAAAACACTAAGACTAGTCTTATTAATAAAGACTAAAAAAATTGATGGTCACTATTTTCCCCTATATGGATATGGCAGACATCCAATTAATTAATTAACGTGAAGAAACCAATCTTAAAAATAAAACTATAGAACAAAGTAAACGAATTAATTCGAGTTTACTTGGTTTAGGTCTATAATGTCTGCGCATTAATAATTAGTCAAATATGTATATATATAATGGCTAGTACAAATTTTTTATTAAAAAATGGCATGGGTAGTACTAATTGGCTATGTTAGTTAACGAATTTTTTGAGTTATTTGTTAAAATTTTTATTAGGAAAAAAAATAATTAACAAAAGCTCTTCAATTATAAGATAGATAAAAATACCCACCTCAATGTAGCCAAATCTTTCTGGGTCCAATTCTTCCATGATAAGAGCTGCATATTCCTCTGCTTGTTCCTTCAATCTCGATAACTTGTTGGCAGAGGCACTCAGCATGATAATCTAAAGAAAACCAAAAAAAAAAAAAAATGAATTTTTGAAATTAAATACAACACGAGATGACCAAAAAGCCCCCACCACCAACCCCACTGAAAATGATGTATAATTAATATCTCCAAAGAAATTTCACAAAAATTAGAGACGACAGTGTCCACTACTACCCAATACCCCTCAAGCTCTCGAAGACCGGCATTAATTACAGTTCACTAACTCTTGGAAAATAAATCCATCTAAAATAGAAAAAAGAAGATGCTTTGGAGCACGGGAAACGTCATAGAGCACGAAATATGAAGATTTTAATTCCTAGTTTTATTATATTGGGTTGTTAGTTTTTGAATTTCATGGATTTAAGGTCACCGACTCCTGCCTAACGTTGATTTTTTATTAACCCAAAACGACACCCTGTATGCTTCATATACACCAAGAAAGAAGCTTCTGCAAGACTACAAAAGTCACTTTGGCTCCTCAACAAATTTTATATTACTGGAATCTGAACGTAGTTGACTGATTCATGCACGCTAACATATTTTCACTTGCCAAAGAAACTTATTATTATTATTCAATATAAATTATTTAATAACAAACAGAACCAATCAGAATACTTGTTCAAACCCCCAAAAAATAAAAAAGAAATTTCAAACCCATTAACAAGCATAGCTTTCATTTGGATAGAAACGTACCTCTTTAACTTCTTCTTCAGTGATTCTACCGTCTTCGTTCTTGTCCACCCTGTAATATTAGAGAAGGTCGATATTAAAATTAATCACTTTTGTCATAATTCGAAAAATATGAAAAGACGGTTTTGTCCTTTCGATTTACGTACTGAAACTGAAACTGATTGGTGAATAATGATTGACAAGTTGGGGGATTCTCTGTGTGAATAGTTGAGAGATAGTGCGATCTTTCATAATGCTAATTAAAGTTTTAAGACAAATTATTAAACAAAAGCTTGAAACTAATCATTGGATTAATTAATAAATTAATTATGTATGCGCACATGTCGAAGAAGATCTGGAGCCGTGAATCGAAGCTTTGATCCGTGATTTGCGACCAGAACTCGAAGAGTTCGTCTCTGCTAATCTTTTCAACCTTCAGCCGTCGTCTCCTTCCCAAAGCATCGAACATCTCTAGAGCAAATTCCTTCGAATTACTCATTCCTGTAAAAAAATGGTGAAAAAAAAGGAAAATCAGAAATGAAGAAAAAGAATTTCAGATCACGATGAAGAAAGAGTTTCGACAAATTGTACCTATGCATTGCGCAAAATCGGAGCGGTAGAGAAAGCCGTCTTTGGCGAGGACATTGAAGCTGCTTTGGACTTGGTTCCATGCATCGACGGCGCCATTGGTTTTGGTGCTAATGAATCTAAGTCCACGGAGCGCTTTATGTGCGCCGGAGCGAGTCCGGTCAAGCTGAGCCCGTTCCCGCCGCCGAGCACGAGCCTCCATAGCCGATGCGTAGCCGTTCTCAGCTCCGGCGCCGCTCTGAGACACTGCCAAAGCCAACGGAGTTCGCGACGCGTGGCTGTGGCTGTGGCCCCACGAGAACCGCCGCACCAGCTCGGCCCGGAACTCCTGCGAGAACTGCCTAGCCTTCGCCACCGCCTCCGCCTTCAGCTCCTGCGAGAACTGCCGCAGCTTGTTAGGTGAGCTCCGCCTGATCGACGTCGACCTAGACGCCGGCGCCGACGCCGACACCGTCGCCTGAGCTCCGCCTCGCTCCGATCCTCCGTCATCGACATTAATGACCGTCGCCGGTTCCACGCTCCGAAGCACGATCGTGTTGTCATCTTGAAGATCGAGCGTGACTTCAACGAACTCCTCAACGGAATTGTAATCCGACGTCCCAGCCGGCGATGATTCGGTGCTCAACGCTCTGTTGGGAACGGTATCCGAGGCCCAACGACGCCGTTCGTGCCTTGGATTGTCGCCCTTCATCGTTCAATGCACTATAAATTTAAAAACCAGCAAAAGAAACATAAATAATATATAAGAAATAATATTCTCGTGAGAGAGAAAGATGGAGGATGGCTGTGACGATTGACGATTGAGGGAGTGAGATACAGTAATTTTTTAAAGTCGTCGGACGCGTTGGGAATCTATGAGAAAGGACATGTACGCGGGAGCAAAGGGCTCGGAAAATGAGAAAGCAAGAAAGAGGACAAGGATTTTATATATAGCGGAGAGCAAGTGGGGGGCCATGCAGAGGAACATTGTGCACATATATAAATATTCTAAATATTTGTTTTAGCACATATAATCTTTTCTTCTAGATGGGGTAACTTATTCAATCTTTGTTCTAAAATTATATTAAAATGATTCATTACATTAAAAAAATTTAAATTTATAAGAAAAAGGAATTTAGTTATTCACTCAACTCAAATGTAAGCATGTATAGGTGTTCTTCTAAATAATTGGGATACAATAATACCTAACATTTTGACATTTTACTAGTAAAATTATTAAATGATTCAACTTATAATTTGTTTATTAATTAACAAAACATTAGAAGGTTATAAGTTCAAACTTTGATTCAACGGTTTATCTCATTTCTTTAAATATTTCATTAAAGACTGGTTAAGAAAGATTTTTTAGCTTGAGACTGGCTGATTTTTATTACCACATCATTTTATTTATATAACAGTCGTATGAAAATTTACTAAGAGACTTACTATTAACTCTTGTCAATTTCTTGTCCAACTCTTTTTTAAATCCATCATTAAATTTGTATAATATATTTAATGGTATATTTGAAAAAAAATATGAATGGAATTAAAGGAAGTTGGACACCAAAAAGAAAAAATAATATTTTTCCTATACTAAATAAGGTTATTCTTTAAACTCACACTCACACATGAGGGTAGTTTAAGTGATAAATTAACAAACTAAAATGAGAGTTCAAAAAGAATCACAAATCTTATTAAATTATTATTTACTTTAAATAATTAAAGTTAATAATAATTAAAAAAGAAAAAAAAAAAACAAGATGAGAGTAGGCTTGTTGTAGCCTTGGAAAGTGCCTTGTGACCACTAGGGGAAAGAAATCGTTTGGGTGTCCTTGTGCCCATCCCTCCTCCTGTATCTCTGGCTTTCTTTTGTCCTTTATTTATTTATTTATTTGATAATATCTGAGCCGTTTGGCTTTCTTTGTCTGCTTTTTACGCTCTGTGGCAAAACGCGGTTGGACTGGGATGCAGAGCAAGTGGTGGATGATATCAAAAGAGAGAGAGAGAGAGTGAAGGGATGTGGGGGTAGAAATCAGATGAGGAAAGAAATGGAATATGTTTACCGGTTTACGCGTTGGTGTGGACGTGGGGGCTTGCGGGACCACAGATACCGTTGTACACTAGAACTAAATCAACGGCTTGGGGTATTCCAAGGGTCGATCAGCCACTCTTAAATTTTTAAAGGTAGCTCAAGGGGGTGGATCGGACACTTCCAAAACTGATTGGGGTGATTGAGTCACCACCCGAGAGTGTTCCAGCAACCCTAAATATATTTATTTATTTTTTTTAGAAAAAAATCTTTATTTATAATTTTTATTAATTAGGTTGAAAATTTTTTAGTTGAGTTGAGTTGA
This sequence comes from Corylus avellana, assembly GCF_965113065.1. Lineage (NCBI taxonomy): Eukaryota > Viridiplantae > Streptophyta > Magnoliopsida > Fagales > Betulaceae > Corylus > Corylus avellana. The sequence goes on along the minus strand of NC_142492.1, from coordinate 12,589,123 downwards.
GTTTAAAATATTGTCAAACATGAATTTAGAAAAAAATTTAGTTTGAGTTGAAAAATCTTGTTTTCCAAACAAGGCCTCTTTAATATTTTTAACGGTCATTTATTGTCATTTTACTAATTTATAAACCACAAACATTGATTTTTTAGAAACTTAAATATGTTAAATGACATTTGTCACTTATTAAAGTAGGTCGAAAGAAATTTGTGTCTCTCACTCAATTTTGGTTAGCTTTTAAAGTTATTATTATTATTGAATTTAAATGAATATTTTGATCTATTTTAAAATTTATATTGAAAATTTTGAGAGCGAAAATATGTATAATTTTTTTAAAAAGAAATTGATTGTTATTGTATGATTATAATTTAAAATTAATGTATCTAACGGTGTTCGTTAAGTCAATATTAACATATTTTTAAAAAATTTAAATAGTATTGCACTAGAGCATTCTTAGCAGTCTCGCCAACTAAAAATCACAAAAAAACACTACTCATCAGCCTTAGCAAAATAGTGATTTTGATTTGATTAATGAACAGTATTGATTATCTTTACCGAGTAATATTCACTCACCAAATGAATAAAAAATAGGGAAAAGTCTACATAACTCCCTCAAACTACCACTCAATTGACAATATCCCCCAAACTTTCAATTGTGACAATGTTTCCCCTCCCAAATTACAAAAAATTGTCAATGTTTCCTCCAATAACGAAATTACCCTTAATAAAATAAAAACAAAAATACTAAAACTTTTAGAAAAAACCTAAAACTAAAAAAAAAATAAAAAATAAAAATAAAAAACTCCAAACGTTGGTCAATTTTTTTTTTTAAAAAAAAATCAATTTTATAAGAAAAAAAAAATTGATTTATTTTTATAAAAATTGATTTATTTTTTTTAATTTGATTTTTGTTTTATAATTTTTTAAATAAAAATTTACGTTTAAAAAAAATAAAATTTTCGTTTAATAAAATGAAAATTTTTGTTTTTTAAAACTAAATAAAAAAAAATTATTTTTTTAAAAAAAATAAAAAATTTCCGTTTAAAAAAAATTAAAAATTTTCGTTTTAAAAAGAAAATTGTTTTTTAAAAAATATTATTTTTAAATTAAAATTTTTTGTTTTTAAAAAAATCAATTTTTTTTTTGAATTTATAGTGGTATTTTTGTTTTATTGAGAAATCTATTGGGACATTTTTGTTTTATTGCTAGTCTTGAGGGAAACATTGACAATATTTTGGTAGTTTAGAGAAGACATTGTCACAATTGAAAGTTTGAGGAGAGTATATGAACTTTACCTTAAAAAATAATAAAACTTTTATCTTCTCTCCCTATACGTTAAAAAAAAAAGGTTAGAAAATTAATAAATAAATTTTTAAAAAGAATATTTAAATGAAATAATTAAAATGTTGAGGATCCCTTTAAAAAATTGGTAGCTAAAATAGAAAAATGATTTTTTTTTTTTGAGTTATTTTGATAAATAAAATTTGATGCGACTGCTAAAATGCTCTGTATACAATTAGATACACTAACTCCCCTCCTTATTTTATTTGAAATTGTATTTATTTTATTTGACATTAAAAAGATCCTTGTCCTTTAATTTCATAAATTTAAATTAGGTGCCATAGAAAGAAGCCGTACAACATGTGTTGTAATTTTTTTTAACCATTTAGATTTATTTCAAAAAAAAAATTATAAAAGAGCGTGAAATTAGTTACGAACCTTTTAAAAAAACAATTACACACATACCTCAGCCTAAGCCAAATCCTAATTTCATATTTTACCCTCCAAAAAGTGAATATTGTGTGGGGTGTATAAGAATCACGTGTTTGATAATCCATTCAAGAAAGTGATTTGACAACGCTTTGACTTTCTAGTGCAAATACGTAAGAGCTAATAAATTAACCTTAACATGTACGTTTGATAATCCAATTAGAATAGTTTCCTTAACCATAATAAAAACATTTTTATTGTGCTCTTTAAATTTTATGTTTTTTAGGATTTGTTTGGCAATGGAATTGGTAAGTAATTTTTATTTGTAAGTAATGGATGTGATATATAAGTTAAGAATGTTGGGAAGATGATGAAAAAGTGGGGACTTGGGCAAAATCATTGCCAAACGAACCCTAAAAAATTGAAAATGCTTATAAAAATTACTATTTAACAAGCTCTATACTCTATTTTAAATTTAACTTTGGTTAATAAGACTCTTCAAATATTAAGAGCCAAAAAGTAAAAACTATTTAGTAGGAGAAAATGCAATTTACCCCCTGAAGTTTCATGAGTTTTTCAATTTTAACCTCAAAGTTTAAAAATTGGCAATCTACCCCCCTGAAGTTTCAAAAATTGGCAATTTAAACATTCAGTTTAATTTTTCTGTCTCAATGGACGGAAATCTATGAAATTACATCATTACCCTCATGCTTTTTTTAAAAAAAAAAAAAAATTCCGTCAAATTTAACGGAAATTAGTAACGGAATGTTTAAATTGCCAATTTTTTAAACTTCAAGGGGTAGATTGCCAATTTTTGAACTTTGGGGTTAAAATTGAAAAATCCTTGAAACTTCAAGAGGGTAAACTGCATTTTTCCCTATTTAGTATTTTTAAGCTTATATATATATATATATATCTTATCTCTCTCCTCTAGTAAAAACAAAGAAATTGTCTCCAAGAGGTAGCTCAATCGGCTGGGACTACGCTTAGTGAAGCGGAGGTCACTAATTCTAATCCCCCTCCCCCCTCTTGTGTGGACATGTCAAAAAAAAAAAAACAAAGAAATTGTTAAAAAAGAATAAAAAAATATTTAACTAAAATAGTAAAAGATGCAGAGAGTTTGATGTTTAACTTATTTTTAAAGTATCTCTTAAATGAAAAGGAAAATATCCAATTAATGTATTTAAGAGGAAAAAAATTGTCCAAAAAATTAAAATGACAATTTTATCCCTTTAAAAAATACTAAACTGGATCCTATTTCCCCCAATGACACTTTCCACCGCGGTGTGCGGCTTTTCTAGGGAGGAGGGAGGGACCCTCCCTCCTCCCTTCATTCATGATCTTTTCTCCTCTTCTTTTTGCTACCTTTTGTTTTCATTTTTGTTCTTTCGTTTTCTACCAAATCCCAACCCCTCTTTAATTTTTTGTTCCTTTGTAACCCTTTCTTTTTAATATGATGTATTTACAAGAAAAAAATGTATTATCATGAGTGTTTATTTGTGTTTCTGTGTGAGGTTATTTGTATCAATATATATGTGTATGATATTATATAGGTTAATCATGAACTGAACCATTTAATTAAAAGACTCAGACCTCTCAACCCTAGCCTGTTAATTTATTTTCTTGGTTCGTGTCGAATTCGTAGGTCGTGTAAAAAAATGTTAACTCTTATGTCGTGTGTCAGGTTCGTGTCATGTCAAAGCATATGTATAAGCATATATTGGTCAGCCTTAACTTAACAAATTCAATTAAACATGTCAAACTTTACTAATTTCGTGTTGAGTTCATGGATTGTGTAAAAAATTGTTAGCTTTAGGTATTATTAAGAATACAAAAAGTTAAATTGAATGACTATTCATATTCTTTCATTTAGTGACAAGACATAAATGACCAAATTTTTTCAGTGGAATTGAGTCAAATTTACTAAAACGCGCCATCTCTAAAAATTATTTTCCTAAAAATATAATTTTGTATTTTTCACACTAAAGATTAAAATATATATATTTTTACTATAAAAATAATGATATTTTTTGAAAAATGCTACTCTAGTCCTCCAAGAATAATTGTTCCTTATTTTAAAGAAATTAATAAATATTCCCAGTAATACAGCAAATGGGTCCATTAATGTTAGCGTGACCTAGAAAGATATATTATTCCTACATTAAAAAAAAAAAAAAAAAAAAAAAAAAAAAAAAAAAAAACCTGTTAAAAACTTAAACTTATCCAAAGTGCAGTATTTCGAGAGTTCCAAAGTCTATTTTTACTATTTATTTTACCGTTAGTTAGTTCCATACTACATAGTGAAGCCCATGCAATTTATTTATACCGAGATTTGGATTTTTTTTTTTTAAAAATTTTTTTTTTTTTCAACTCGTTGAATCTCATTCATTGATAAATGAGCATAAAGTTCAAACAACAAATCAAAACTCTAAAGCAACCATAGCCGAAACTACAAGATTACAAGCATAAAAAATAACGTATTACATTCCAGACTCGTACAAAATTCGCTAACCTATGACTAATTTTTAAATTAAATAGCAGATTTGCATCAAACAGACTCAAACCAATGCATAGGTAGTTCTTATTCCTCGACTCTTATTCTTCAACATTGAGGGCAAATAACCTCAAGCCAAAACTCATTTTCCTTGACCCGAAAGGCGGGATAACGTTCATATCCACAATCCAAAGGTTTGGACCAAATCGACTAGCCTTAAGGGCATCAGGTGGGCAGATCGAGAGAGAGGACCGAGCATTATTACAAGAAAAAACAAAACCAATACAAGATAGAAAGAACAAAAAAATGAAAGCCTGACAAAATTACAGATAAATAACCAATAGAAAAAAAAACACACTAAGAAGATGACACAAGATGGAAAGAAAAGCTGATCGCACGATAGCCAGAAACCGAAAACAGAAGGGAGCGTTGGAAGCTCATTGCAGTGGGGGGCATGAGAAAAAGGCCCAGCAGAGGATGGTGGGCGGCGGAGCAGGCGCGGAGGAGATCGGCAGTGCACTTAAACGGAGGGGGAAGTTTGAGTGAAACCCCATGAGCATCACCCACAAAGAGTACTTAAACAGGAAGAAACAACAAAAGCAAAAACATATACAAACAAACACAAACTCTAGCAAAAAACAAAAGAATGAGAGAATACAAGAAAATAAAACAAAGAAATAAGAAACCCAAAACAAAAACCACGTCGGGGAAGAAGGTTGCCAGGGGAAAATGGTCGGAACGTGAAGAAGCCGGATGGAGCCGAAGAGGATAGGCGGAGGGGCGAGCGACGACGTGGGTTCGGCAAGGGTAGTAGATCGGGCAAAGAACAACCAATCCAAAAGTCTAGAGCAAAAAAAGGGGACCAAAAGAGGGGGAAGAGGCGGAGAGGAAAGAAAATGAAAAAATCACCAAAAGAGCTAGGGGCATTAGGTAAAGAGGCTAAATCGCTAAGAAAAAGAGGGTGATAGGAGGGGAGGGGGGAGGCAAAAGAGGGAGAGGGGAGGAGGGGGAGAACCTCCCCCAAAGGTTCTCCCCCTCCGACAGTGCTCTTTGTTAAAGATGAAACTATCGAGATTTGGATTTTATTGTAAGAAGATAGATAGCTTATAACCTCAATCATAACTTTGTAGTATAATATGGGAAAAATACAAAAAAAAGCCCCACAAACTATCAGTTGTTTGCAATATAGCCCCCAAATGCTTAAAATGTACTAAAGTAGCCCTCCAAGCTACCAAAATGTATTAAAAAAGCCACTTATATTCTTATATTCCTATAATACTCATATTCTTTTAACTAATAAAATAATTGTAAAAAAACCAAACAAATTTTTTAAAAATACAAAAAAATCAATGGGCGAATAAATACAAAAAAAAAAAAAAAATCAGAATAAATAAATAATTTAGGCCAACTACAGTGACTATTCATGTCGTATTAAAGTAAAATCAAAGGTACGGTTCTTGAGATATTCCAAAAAAAATAATTTAGTCCCTGGAGCTGTTAAAAAATTGTTTTTATTCACCCATTGATTTTACTTTAGTACGACATGAAGCAATTTGTAATTTAGGCCAACTATAGTGACTAATTATTTATTTATTCCAAAAAACCTTTTTTTTTTTTTTTTTGTATTTTTCATTAATTTTTTGTTTTTGTTTTTACAATTATTTTATTATTTTATTTGTTAAAGGAATAGGGGTATTATAGGAATATAAAAAAAAATAAGTGGCCTTGTTGATATATTTTCGTAGTTTGGAAGCTACTTTAGTACCTTTTGAATATTATGGAGCTATATTGCAAAGAGTTGATAGTTTGGGGGCTTTTTATATTTTTCTCTATAATAAATATGTAACTTAGTGTATTAAAAAAAATGCATACGTAGAATTATTATTATTTTTTTAAAGAAAGAGTAAATAATATTTTATATTAATTGTGTTATCTCTTTAAGATAGTTGGAAAGTCAAAGAAAAGGTCCCAAAATATGAGTCTTTTACACGCTTATGAACAAAAAGGGAAAGTTGGAAAAGCTATGATTTCTACAACCAATGTTAGAAACTTAGAAAGGTCTTGCGTTTTGTGAAAAATTCTAGAAAGATTTAACAATAATTAAATTAAATAATAAACGGGGCCACGCAACAATAACCACATTTTTATTTAAATTAGTGGATCAAATAATTTAAGAATTGATGATTCCTTCAATAGATTAGCTATGAAACTAGACTTCTATTATTTTGGAAAAACGTTCTTCTTAATTTCAAATAAAATAGAGATGATCAATTTAATAGATTTTACGGATTTGATGGTATATATATTGCAATGCTATTAACATTTTAAATAACATAACACTATATAAACCGTTAGATATAACGTATATTTTTACTTAAAATAAAGAGAATACGATTGTATCTTTTACGGTTGAGGCATATAACATAATTTGTATAAGGAAACCTTTGTATCAAAATAAAAAAAATGAGATAGATTTTATAATAATTGTTGATGGTTGGTGAGCACCAAGATGTGATAACCTACAAGATAGAGAAATAATGTGAGCCGGTGAGGATTCAATGCTTAAGTCAATGATGCGTTGGTAGAGAAAAGAAGACGTAAATTAATGATCGTAAAGCATATAGTTCTTGTGAGAGAGAAGAAGTCTCTCATACCTCAATCGACTCCCGTATATTGTCGGTTTCTTCATTAATTGCAGACACACTTTGATTCTCTGAAATACAAGATTCCTTGTGTAAACAAGGTCGATTCGGATCTAATTTGCCAATAAAATAGATAATTTGTTTAACTTACGGGGTGTCCTAGGCCCCGCCATAGGCTTTGTTCATAGCGAGCCTCTCAAGCTTTTCTTCTCATAGCCCCAATGCCTAATAATAATTATTATAGTAATAATAAAAAGATCAAGTTTTCAACATCAGATGACGGTTTGTCGTCGTGTACTTAGGATAAAAATAGACACACCAAAAAGAATAATATAGGAAGAGTTGTAATCCGCCGCCCGCGTGCACCACAGCCAGCAGCCACACAGGCACACATCTACAACCAGTTCAGATTGGCCATCACAAGCAATAGTGTCTTTAATGAATAAATATTTCTCCATGACCAGCATCATTAATTAACACATATAATATATTTTTTTTCAAGCATCAATGTACTGTTGATTAAAACATGCTTGGTTTCTTATGTTGTAGTTTAATTAATTACTTTGTTTTATTTGGTGGAATTTTTTAGTGGAACATCGCTTCGAAGAAAGGACATGTAATCGACATATCGGCCCATTGACCCGAGCTCACAGGATTCTCTTCCACACCGACCAGTTAATTTTTATAACTACCTCGTAAGTTCCGAATTTCAAGTATAGGACACGGTGGAAAATGGATGAACGAGGGATAAGTCACTTTGATTCTCTGAAGTTCATCGTCATTAAGAAACTAGTGGTGAACAGTTGAGTGCGGGTCATTATAAAAGCCGACTCAAACCTAGGTAAAGGAGACTTTGATCTCTTCTCAAAACTTTGCCGTATTTTTATTTCGAGCCATCTTCTTAGATTCATACTCGCTTAAGCATTAAAGTCATCCCCTAACGGCCCACACCGACAAGTTCCTTAGTGTACTTATCTCCTTGTTTGCAAGTGCTTCCTATTGATTCAAGCACGAGGCAAACTGTTCCAACAATGTGTAAATTATTTTTGGTTTTCTTGTTTGACAAATAATCTCAAATTCTCTCTATGCTTTTAACATATTAAAATGTTAATTAAATAATTAAATTTACTATTTTCTATCGACCTCAACTTTTAAAATAACTTGTGATTTAATACGGTATTATAATAGTCACGAATTCAAACAGTTTTTTGTTTTTTTTTTTTAAATTTATTTTTTTATCAACTTAAGCATTTAAAATAAGTGGTAATTTAATATTATAATTTTCTTTTTCTTTGTGTGATCCGAGGAAAATAGAAGACATGGGCTAGAAGGGCGTAATCTTATTTCATCAAACAAAATTTTATCCATACTATTTGAGATAATAATAAAAGGTTGCACATTTTCTATTCCGAAACCAAGAAAAAAAAACAGATAAATAAAAGAAAAATAACTCTCAAATAATAGATTTTATGCAATTTAATTTAAAAAATGTACTTTTGATTTATGAAATTGCAATGAAAAAGACACTTATTATAAAATTATTACTCAACTCCCTGAAGCCAGCTCACCTAAGTGAGTAAGTCACATGGAAAGCCTTATTAATTACTATGGCATTATCGAATTAATTACAGTAAATTAGACTAGTAAGCCTAACACCTTATTAAACTCGCAAAATAAAAAAAAAATAAAAAAAGACGTTGACCCTCCAAATGATTAATTTTATTATTATTTTTTATATAAATTTTTTGTAAGTTCCAAATGATTGAATTGAATATCAATAAATCGAGTAATTAATCACATTTTCATAGTTCCATCATGCGTGTATACTGGGGAAGAATGAGAGCATCAATCAAACCCATTTGAACAAATATTCAACTGTGAACTAGAAAATGCTATGCAGTACTCATACGCCACTCATGTAGGTCAGCAACTTCTCATATTCTAGAAGCATCGGATAAGGATTGGGGATCATGATCAGATCGAACCAGGAATCTCATCTTCAATTTATATATATATATATATATATATATAAATGACCATCAGTTTAATCATTCAAATGAAATATTGGAAGACTCTTGAAGGGAAAATGATTCATTTAGTGTATGTAGGAGAATAAATTTGTCCAAAAAATTTATTTCAAAGACTATATTATCCTTTTAAAAACATTAAATGAATACTTTACATTTCATTTGAAATGAAGAGAATCCGTTTTCCTCTTGAAGAGCCTGATTGATTACCGATAGACATACAAATAAAATTTTCTTGAACATCTAAAAATCTAAACGTGCAAGACAATTAGAGGACTAGTGTAGGACCTAGTTACTGACACCCTTCTAGTAAGACACCCATCAAAGGCCCGGTGACCCACAGCTGAAATGCTTGAAAGGCTGACGCGACCTAGAGCCAAGGGGTACCGGAAGGCTTGATGGCTTGCGTCCCAAACAACCAGCAAGGATTCGAGTACACTTTTGCCAAAAATGTAACACCCAACAATAATTCTCCATTATGCCAGCTCAGCCAACTGTCTTCCTACACCATGCATCACTCCAATAAACTTGAGGAATGAATTTTCACATCAGTAATAGATTCTTGGGCGAGAGTTCTTAAAACCTTAAAGAGGAAGGGCGGGGGACACCGACCTATATATATATAAAAGAAGAGGGAGGGCATTCACTTCAGTACGCCTAAGTTTGCCTTACCAACACTATATGTCCAAGATGGCTGGGGGTCTTAAATATCCATATCTAGGACCAATGTCCTTCTTGTCCCTTGATTATCCATATATAGGGCTTGGCGTGATAAGTACTAGTACGTGGAAATCCCTATTCAATTAGAAAGAAAAAAAAGTGGTACGTGGAAATGATATGACTCAAAATATTTTGAATTATTTATTTATTATTATTATTTTTTTTATAGAAATTTTCTTCAAATCAGTTTAGAAGAAATTTTCTTCAATCTACTTTAATAGGTAACAAGTGTCAACTCTCACATATGTATTTTAATATTTTTAAAAGTCATTTATTGCCATTCTACTAGCATAGGAACATAAACATTAATTTGTGAGATGTTGAATGCCACTTGTCACCTATTAAAGTAGGTTCAAGAAAATTTTTTCCAAACTTTTTTTTTTTTTTTAATCACAACATAGATTTCCTATTGAACATATATTATCACTCCAAGAAATGCTAGGCGTCAATGTTTTCTCCATATTTAGCATATATATCTCATCTTACAAATCAACTATTAGATTTGTGAACTTATGTGGACTCCAGTTCCCATATAAATTATTGGTGTCAATATTTTTTCTATATCATTTTACAAATCAATCATTAGATTTATGAACTTATGTGAAATTCACATAAGTTAACGGTTAACATCACAAATTTAATAGTTACTCTATTTAATTTTTAAGAGAATATGAGATAAATATGAATAAATTATTGATACTAATCATTTCTAGCAAAGTTTATTTTGCCTCCTCAATTTAGAGAGTCAATTATGTATAAGAAATTTGCTAATATATAAAAATGTGGCATATATATGCCACATGTATTTATTGCTATTTAATTAAATATAATTATTAGTGGTTGGTATTTTATTCCAAATAAAAAATTATTTATGTATTCATTATTGGAATTGATTTCTTATTATTTTATTGTGATTAATTTGGAGCATGTGTAATATTGCATTTAAAAAATATTATTGGGTATAGATTAAAAGACATTTTTCTAAACAAATTTCTTTCTCCATTTTGCTTAAGGAAATATGCCAAGAGGTAATTTCAAAATTTATCCGTTGCATATTTTAATGTATTATTTAATTCGTTACAAATGAGGAGGTAATTGTCACACCATCATGGCTATTGACAGTTCTTCGCAACTGAATCAGTCATGTGAGAGAATAATAATGAAAAAAATAAAAACCACGTGCCAACATGAAGTTATTATTTTTCTCTGTTACTATTTTACTTCAACTTGAACTTCTATATAATTTTCTCAAGTCTCAATAATAAGAATTGATCAATAATTTCTAAAAGAAAAAACAAAAAAGATGATGAGCAACAAAAAAGAAATACAAATCACATGCATGAAAATAATAAATAAAAGGAGGCTATAATCTACATATATATGAATGTAGTCAAAAATGGCTATGTCGTCCATGCATGCATGTGTTGAAAACAAAATATGGGTGATCGAGATTAATTGTTTAGTATTTCTTTTTTAGACTTGGGATATTCTTAACTTGTCCCGTAAGATAGAATGAACCTGAATTCTCTGGAAAAAGAAATGCCCCCACTTGACCAACATGAACCACCAACCGGATCTCTAACTGCAACTAAGTTCACTGCATTAATTGTGGAGTAATTTTAAATATTCAATTCTCATTTCACTGTCAGACTACTATTTACAGTCTCACTTAAACTATTTTTTTGTTATTTTGGTGAAGTAATTTGATGAAAATGCTTAAAAACTATCATTTTCAACCTCACTAATTTGATAGAAAAAGATGATGAGTGAATAGTACTTACTAAATCTTAAATAGTTAGAGAGAGAATAAAAAAATTGTTAAAATAGTGAGGCGCATGAACAAAAGTTAATGCTCTCATACAAACCGGATCTCTAAAAAAATGTATTGTTAAAATAGAAAAAAAAATATATACTTTTAGTTATTTTGCTAATAATGCTCTCATACAAACTAAGTTAATGTAGCAGTGTCTATAAGCATTTGAATCTGTCTTTTTTATAAAAATTAAAAATAAAAAATAAAAAATTTAAAGACCGATGGATATTGCTATACGAACCTAATTGGATGAAAGTGAGATTAGAGTTGAGTATTTATCATTACTGATAATTCTCAGCTGTTTGGCACCATAACCTGGTAACCCCAGTGACTAATGTCATCTCATCAAGGAAGGAATGTGTATGGATGTTTACCTATAATAATGTTATTTAATAGACTATTTTTATATTTATTATTTTTTACAAATATTAGTTCAAATATCGATTTTTAATGTCACATTACCTTCAAATGAGGTAAGCAGTTCTGATAAGCATCAACCAATACACGATACATGGCCCTGTTTGTTGCCCTGTCTCTGTTTCTCTCTCTTTTCTGTCGAACTTTATTGAGTCAAAACCAATAATCCAAAAGATCTCTCCAATTATTTTCCAATAAATAATTGGTACAAAAATTGATGTTTTGCATGAACATGTTTGAAAACGATTTCAGAACCCAAATGTAGTACATTTCTTTCTTAAACTACTAAAAAATGCAAATATATATATATTTTTTTAAAAAAAGGGAAAATGTGCAAGATTGTTAACTAAGGAATGAAGAAATTTTTGTATTCTTATGCTTAAGTTTTAAAATAAAAAAATTTTTTTAAAAAAGGAAAAAATATATTTTACCTCCAAAATTTCACCCTATTTTTAATTTGGTATTAAATGTTTAAAAATTAGCAATATACTCTCTATAAAAAATTCACAATATAGTCACTCCGTTAATAATTTCCGTTTTCTCTTACGAAAACTATTGAAAAAACTTAATTACCCCTATATTGTTTTAATAATAATAATAATAATAATAATACTGCCACCCCTTTTTCCCTCACTCTCTTTTGCTAATTATTTGGTTCATTTTACATAACAAGGTTCTAAATCCTTGAACCTTGAAATGGGAAAGAAGGGAAAAAAAAATTGATATTCTTTGAATTAGTTTTCACAATCAATTGCTCGAAAAGACACATGACAAAAGCACTAGCTCCCATTGCACCTAAAAAAAAAACATCAATAACGAAAACGCCATTGATTTGTGACCGATCCGGCCTAAAACACACCGCCGGAAGATCAAGGAAAATTTGCATAGGTTGTCTATCTGGGAAATTGGTCAGATCGAGACTTTTAGAATTTGTTGGTTTGTGAAATGCAATAATATATAAACAAATCTAACCCATCCGGAAAATCTAACATTGTTCATGAAAATAAATTTGAGTCAAAGTCATCAAAGGTTGTTCCAACACATATTTGCATGTGGTGCTTGGTTTATAGCACAAAGGAATGGTGATCAGACATTGCAATTAAGACAAGAGAGACAGCAAGGAAAATAACGTTTCCATAAACAAACAAAAATCTGGAGGAATTATTCATTAATAAATAAATAAATAATTGTGCATGAACAAAAGTTACAAAGACGTGTAAGAAATTCTTGCAATTTTGCAAACCTCTCTCTCTCTCTCTCTCTTTGCATTATCCACGTTCAGAAGAGAAGTGGGTCAGGGGGGTTCTAGAAGGTGGTCAAAGTTCCTAAGGACAACAGTTCAGGAAAAATCGAGTAAGATTTGAAGAGATTGATTATCTTTTAATAAAAATTATTTGAAAAATATGAAGGACATAGGAAGATATTAATTAAAAATTAAAAGATAATTAATATAGGAGGGACTGACTAGAGTGGCTATTCTATTTGGGTATGACAATGGCAATACCTGTCTTTTGGGAAGCACTTAGGAAAATTCTAGACAATGGGAACTGCAAGAGCTCATTGAAGTTCCATTGAGCTATAACTTAACCCAACCCCATTAAGGCATCAGTAAGACTCAAGACAACTAATAATAATCAATTTTGAAAATTCTCATTAATTGCATGCAAGAGTTGAACTGTCGCCCTAATACTTGTCAAACCAAATGGAGACTTTTTTGAGGCCATCATTCAAAGATGTGTTTGCGAATTGATTGATTGATATAGAGGATAATTAAAGACTCCGGGCACCGAAGATTGTTTGCATTTGCACTACAAAATTTTTCTTCAAGGTATAAGAGTATTCTTAATGGTTTTCCTAAATTTCAATCCAAATTTAGGAAATTAAATTACTTTTTACTTTCTTATTCAAACATACTCCGTTCAAAATGGAGTAATTGAAAGAAATTAAAAATTTGATACTTTTATCGAGAGTTTTTAAATTTTGGAGATACTTTAAAATCGCGTTGAAGTTCAGTGGAGCTTTGTGAATTTTTCTTTATTTTTCTTTATCCTTAAATGTTTATCCTTTTTTTTATGTTAACATTTAATTTTCATGTATTTAAATTAATTTTAATAGTTATACGTCTCCTTTTTAGTTTGAAAAATTGAAAAATTGTTGTGGGCATTGATGATCTTGTTCTGATTGGCACGCAACTTACTGCAGCTTTAATCATCTTTTTGAAATTTTTGTGGGCATTGTTGTGGGTATGTCGTGAAAGAGAAATGGAGAGGGAGAGAGAAAACACTTGTATGAATCAAATATAAAAAGACGAGAGATTTTTAGAAAGAGTTTTATTTAAGAAAGTGATTAAATGGTGGCATGAAAAATAATAAATAAATAAATAACAAACAAACAACTTTTATTTATTTATTTATTTATTTTACTTTTCTACTTTTCTAATAACCCTTCAAACTAATTTAATGTTGTTAATGAAAAACCTAATACGACTCCAAACGACACCTATTTAAATGTATAGGTATTTCATACAGATCAAACAGAATAAGATCTAACCTAACAATTAATATTCAACCAAACACAGATATGTAATGAACATTCAAGAACACATATATTTGGTTACGAAGAAGAAATCATTTAGAGAACTCTCTAAATGTAAAACCTCTTCGGGGCAGCAAACCTAAGAAATCAATCCACTATAAGAAGAATAAGGAATATAAGAAGGATTACAAAACCTTTGCAATTTACTATTCCTTGCACACGACAAGCAACCCACTTGATTTCTACCACAGTAGCCATTTCCAGAACATTTGGCACAATTCTTTTATATGATTTCCTTTTACCGGAAATCCGATTAGCTTCACGTATTTAATCTTTACTCACAGAAACTAGAATGATATCTCTCTCTTAGCTCTCTGTATTTGCTTACAAAATACGTACCACATAATGGGCAAAACAGATTGTTTAAATAGAAAATAAACAGCAATTTAGCAACCGTGTCTGGACAGGGATAAGTATGTGTCTGGACACAGCTAGGGTTACATATGCATAAACCTGTGGTGTTCGGACAGCCAAGCCATTTGTCCGGACAGACCATGCAAAGTGAGCTTGCTAGAAATTGGGTCCGAACTCGGCTTCTAGCGGTCCGGATAGGCCCTTCAAAGTAAGCTTGCTGGAAATTGGGTCCGGACCCAACTTCTGGTGGTCCGGACAGGGCCTTCAAAGTAAGCTTGCTGGAAATCCTGTCCGGACACAGCTTCTGGCGGTCCGGACAGGTCTTCAAAGAATCCCAATCTTGCTTTCTAGAAAAGCTGGGGTGCTCATTTTTATTAACTTACATGTAAACCGAATGTGCCAAAAACATAAATTAACAGTTAACATTGTGCTATTCTCATTTGTTTCAATTACTGTGTTGTTCTCACTTATTTTAATTAATAAAATTTAGTCACTCTTTTTAGTCTTTTGGTAAAAGAAAAACTATTTTTTTAGTTCTTAAGAATAACAATTCAAGAAACATTTAATAGGATTTAAAGGGATTGGATTTAGAATGATTTTTTTTTTTTTTAACATGTGAAAAAAAAGATATTTGTGTATATATATATTTGTGTACATGTCTAGGAATTAATTATACCAAGCCACTTGAAAATAAAAATATTTATTTAATTCATTTAAACTTGTGAATTATTTATGGCACTACTAAATTTTTATGCTTAAGTTTTAGAATAAGAAAATTTGTCTCTCTTTTTTTCCTCTCTTTTGCCAATTCTACGGTTCATTGTACATAACAAATTAGATCTAGAACGCTTAATTAAACCTTGAACCTCAAGCCAAATGGGAAAGAAGGGAAAAAAAAAAAGAATAGAAAAGGTTGAAATTCTTTGACTTTGTACTCGAATAAGACACGAGAAAAAAGCACCGGCTCATATTGCTCCTAAAAGAAATAAAGAAACCGCCTTTGATTTTGTGAGAATTTTCATAGGTTGTCTATTTGGCAAATTGGTTAGAGACTTTTGTTTTTGTTTGTTTGTTCTTGGTTGGTTGTGAAGTGCAATAGGATATATATATAACCTACGTAAATCGGATATAAACCAAGCAAACCCATACAGGAAACCTAACAATATTGCTCATGAAAATAAATATCAGTCAAAGATGTGAATGTTGTTCAATACAAATTTGTATGTTGTGCTTGGTTTATAGCTCAAACGGAATGATGATCAGTCATGCAACTAAGCCGAGAGACAGAAAGGAAAACTATGTGTACGTGTATAAAAAAACAAAATGCAAAGGACTCATGCATCAGTGCATAAAAGAGTTGCTAGGCATCCCCTTACTTTTTTTCAAATTCTCTTTTCCAAATGATCTGAACCCCACGTTCATTTAAGAAAAAAAAAAAAAAACAATATAAATCTATTTATTTATTGAATGGACTAGATTATTTGGAAAAAGAAATTTGAGAAAAAGTGTTGGGATGTCTAGTATTATCCAGTGCATAAATAAAGTTACAAAGAATTCATGGAAAATTTTTAATAGGATCTCAAAATTTCCTCCTAATAGTCTATATGATATTCTCCTAATATTTTTTTTTTTATAATTATAAGGGAAAAATTTACAAAACCCTCTTGAACTTTTACATGTTTTGAAATTAGTTTTTAATGTTCAAAAACTCTCAATTTAAAGTATCAAATTTTCAATTTTTTGACATTCTTGTGGGCCACACAGCTTTGGTTTGCTACAACAAATTTGACCAAGCCTACCAAGCTGATGGACCCAATCTCATTAGCTTGTATTGTTGCCTCGTCATAATCTTAGGACCTAAACTGGTACTCAGACGCTGGAGCTAGCCATCACATCACCTCTGACCTAAGCAACCTCAATATCCACTTCGACGAGTATGAGGGCACCGATCAGATCCAAGTGAGCAATGGTACCCGCCTCACCATCAAACATACCAACATCTCTACACTTCCTTTTTCAAATTTTACTTTATGTCATATTTTACATGTTCCAAAAAAATTATTTTTGTTCAAAATTCACCTGTCTTATATTTTTGTCAAGGGTCACACATTAGGGAAAATTATGCGCAAAGGCCCAAGTAAAAATGGCTTGTATCACTGGTTCTCCTCTCCCTTTGCTCCACCGCCTAGTGTCTTCTCCAGTAAATGTGCTTTGCTTGTGGACTGGCAAACGTGTCTCGACCATCCTGCAAATCCCATCATTCGTCATGTTTTATACAAATTTCATATTCTTCTCGCGTCCAATAAAAAGATGATAGTTTGTCTTGTATTTCAACGGGGAAAGATTCACTAGCTTCCCTTTTCGTTAAGTGAAAATAGATCAAGTGTCCCACTGAATTATTGTTTTTTGATGTTTGTGGAACTTCCACTAATTTATCCAATAATGATGCATGTTATTATGTTATTTTTGCTGATCATTTCAGTAAATTTACTTGGCTATATTCTATCTTCTGCAAATTTGATGTTTTTTCAATTCTTTTTTTCGAAATTTCAAGCTTTACTTCGAACACCTCATTGATTGTGAGATCAAATCTATCCAACCGGTTTGCGTGGCAAATACCAGAAACTACTCCACATTTTTACATCTCATCGAATCTACCATTTGAGTATGTGTCCCCACACCCATCATCAAATGGGTTTGTGGAGCGCAAACACCACCACCTTGTCGAAATAGACCTCCCACTCCTAACCCATTACTCCGCTCCCCTTACTAGGTTATGGCTTTCCAAACAATCTATTGCCTCATAAATAGATTACCCACACTTAGGGGTGTAAATGAGCCGAGCTTGAGCGAGTTTCCCTTGTTCAGGCTTGGCTCGTTTAAATTTTACTCGAGCTCGAGCTCGAGCCAAGCTCAAGGGCGAGCCAAAAAAATCGAGTTCGATCTTATAATAAGTCGAGCCGAGCTGGCTCTTATATTTATTTTTATTTTTTTTAAAAAAATTAAACTTCAAGTACTCTTAAACGGCTTAAGAAGCCAACTTGCATATGAGCATTTGCTTAGCCTGGCTAGTCAAGTTTGGTGACTAAGTCAATACAGCAAAGCACTTGGTTTCAAAAAGAGAGGATATGCATCTTTTTATAGATAAACAAACTTGGGGATTGGTGTTTTCTTAGCAATGTTTGATAAGTTAACAAGTTGTGTTCAAACTACATTGGAACAATACCCCTACAAAAAAAAAAAATCAATGTCTCTCTCTCAATCTCCCTCACCAATCATAGCGTATCTTCCACCTGAACTCTCATTTCCCACTCTCTTACTCTCACTCTCACTCACCAGACAGGTAGTGATAGTACTGTTTGGGTTTATTTGAAATTTGATTCTTCAATAGTTTCTGTATTTCGCAATCTCCCTCAATAGTTTCTGCTTGAGGGTCTATAATTTTTCATTTTCTAACGCTTAAATATAAATGCAATTTTAAGATTTTAATAAGTATAAGATTTATAATTAATTATGTGTTACTTAGTTTATATATATATATATATAGACACACACACGAGCTTATACGAGCTTGCTCACGAGCCTAACCGAGTCGAGCCGAGCTTGCTTCATTTAATATTCGAGCTAGGATTTGTGTTCATGAAGCATTTCATTTAATATTCGAGCCGAGCCCGAGCTTGCTCGCGAGACGCTTCGCTCACTTAATAGCTCTACCCACACTTGTTCTATACAAATACTCACATTTTCAAAAAAATAAAATAAAATAGCCTCCAACTCAATTACAATTTCTTGTGCGTTATTTGTTGTGTTTGCTTGCCTTATTTCTGGCTCCGACATCTGCATTTTCATAGGTTGCAGTCCCTCTCATCATGACTACACAAGTCTCCCCCTTCTCACTAGATGTATTTACATTTCTCAATGTGTCATATTTGATGAGTCTTCCTTTCTCTTCAATTCCCACTCTCCTCAACCTTAGGTTCTTCTCCCAGTATACACACTAGTCTTTGTCCACTCATCATGAAACACCACACACCCCATACACGCCACGCTCGGGACACTGTCTCCTCCCCCACTTGGTCTCTTGTCGCCTGGCAAAATGACCCACCTTCAACTCACACTTCCCTAATACCCAAGGGCCGGAACTAGGATTTGTAGTGTGGAGGGACGAATTTTTTTTTTTTGGTTGGGGAGATGGTCAGACTTATATAAATACAAAAGCACATAAATACATATAATCTCTTTATATGTGTGTGTATTATATGTATTTATGTGCGTGTTTATATAACATAAAAAACATTGAAGTTTTACACCGTTGGTCACTTTGTGACCCCCAATGGCCCACAAGTGACCCTCGGTTGGGTCACTTGGTGACCCGCAATAGTCACTTTTTTTTTTTTTAATAATAATAATAATAATAATAATAATATGACCCGTGGGTCACAAGGTGAGTGTGTTAGATCTACCGGTGAATCCACGGGTTAGGAGTTTTTTTTTAAAATATTTTTTAATAAAAAATTTGGGCATTTTAAGAATTTTACACCCCTTCGTTAGGATTTAACATAAAATCATAATGGATGGGGGTATGTGGAACGAAACGAAAGTTTGATACACCAAAGTGAGAGGTTTTAAACATTAGATGAGTGTTTGCAAAAAGCGTGTCATTTTAAGAGGGGTAAAGTGAAGTTACCCTTAAATAGAATTACTTACCCTAAATATTATTTATTTCTCCTCATATATGTTTGTAACATACACACACATGATAGGTGTTTGTGATCCCAGTACATTTAATCTAATGGCATCACAAACACGCAATAGTTAAACAATTAACTAAACACGATCTATAGGGTTCAAGAAAAATAGTACTTTTGAGCATTGACTATTTTTCCTAACAATCCCCTGAAGCCCCAAATAACAACAATATTAATAGTCGAGCCAAACAATGATAACTAATTGTTAGTTAGAAATCACTCAAAGAACTCAAATCATTTAACTTTTCCTTTTACATATTTAATCAGAGTCCCAAATCAAATTAAGTTTTTGGTTAGAAGCAAACTATAATATGGAGGGAAACTAAATGAATAGGGTATTTTATTTATTTATTTATTTATTTTAATGTTGAAAGAGGGGGCAAAACTAAAAAAAATTAATAATTAAAATGGGACACAAATACTATTTTTTGGGGAGCAAAACTAAAAATAAAAAATAATTAAAATGGGACAAAAATATCATTTTGGGGGGACAAATTTATTAAATTTGTAAACTTTAGTAGATTTGTAAACATTTTAGGGGGACATTCGTCCCCCCACCCTAAGCTGTAGGTCCGCCCCTGCTAATACCAAACTTTACTAACATAGTTTTTTCTCCTGATTGTTCACCGGTTACACTTTGAGTCCTTGGAAACCACCCATCTAGTGCCTCCTCCACCCCAACATGCCATGCAAACTCGATCGAAGTACAACATATTCAAGCCCAAGGCCCTTCATGATGGTCTCATTCGCTACATGCTTCCTAAGGCTTGTCTTGCCACCTCTTGCTCTGATGACGTGGAACCTATGTCCTACTCAACAGCTGCGAAGCACCCGACATGGCATGAGGCTATGAACATTGAATTTGATGCCCTATTCGGCAATGACACTTGGACACTCGTTCCCCCCAGCTCTAACATGAACATAGTTGACTACAAATGGGTCTTTTGCCTCAAACGCAAATTTCATTGATTGATACAAAGTGCGATTTGTTGCATAAGGCTTCCACCAAAAAACATGGCATCGACTTTGGCGGCATATACAGCCCTTTGGTCAAGCCCACTACTATTCGCCTTGTTCTTTCTCTTTTCATCTCCTTCGGATGGTCCATTCGACTCATCGATGTTCGAAATGTCTTTTTGTATGGTTGGCTCCCCGAGGATGTGTACATGGATCAGCCCCTCGGTTTCATCCTTCCTCAATTTCCTCATCATGTCTATAAATTATGCAAGGCACTCTCTGGGTTAAAACGAGCTCCTCATGCCTAGTTCTCACGCCTCAGTGACTACTTTATTGGAACTTGATTTTGTCAGATCCCGCTCTAACTCCTTCTTCATCCTTCATACATCCCATCACTCAACCTACTTTCTCATTTATGTTGATGATTTTCTCATCACCATGTAATGGTGTACATGACACCATAAAGGTATTGAGCCAGGTAGGGGTCTACATGCAAGCAGATATTAGCCGCCCACATTTGCTATTCGCTATCCACTATTTGCACATGCCGATGTGTTTAGTAAAAACCACTTATCGTATGTGCGGATGCAGATAGCAGTTTTATAGTATGCGGACGTGGTTAATATATAATTATATTTAATAAATTCACCAAAACGACATCGTTTTAGATTAGGTATAATTTATGTTTATATTGTTTTAATGTGAAATCAATATATTTTCAAAACATTAGGGCTTAAAAAAAAAGCCCAAAATACTAAAAAGTGCCCAAATTACTTTCAAAATCATTTAGCCCTAATAGAGACTCGAAGAAGGCAAAAAAAAAAAAAAAAAAAAGGCACAAAAAACTCATTACCTAATTAATATGCAAATAGTGGATAATAACCACATGGATGCGATTAGTAAAAACATGATGCGAATATCTAAAATGTATATCTGTATTTTGTGGATGGGGTTGTGAATATTACAAATAACCGCATCCGCATGTACACCTGTAGAGCCAAGATACTCGTCGGCTTCATCTCCTCAAACTTTAAAAAATTCCCTTAAAATTTATATTTTTAATAAGATAGACCAAAAAAATGTTTTCTTCCCCCATCAAAATTTCTGGTTTTCATTCTCGGCGTTACATCATTTAAAAGTTTTAAAGGACATGATAACGTAGGCAATATATAAACCGTTAAAATGTTATAACATTTAATATAAACCATAAAGTGATTGATGATGATTAGTGCAATTAAGACAAGAGAAGCAAAAATGCAGGAAAAAAGAAAAAGAAAAAGAAAAAGAGAAGCAAAGAAAAAATTAGGACAAAGGAATCAGAAAGGAAAAAAAAAAAAAAAAAGTTTGCATAAACAACCTAAAATGATTGATGATGATCGAGAGGCCAAAAAGTGTTTGCAGGTCCTTTTTCTCTTTTTTTCTCTCTCTCTCTCTCTTTATTATCAAATAAAGTTAAAACATTAATAAATAATTTTTTTACAAAAAATTTAAATTTATTTTACATCACATAATAAATTTTTGATAAAACTCAAAAACTATTTTTACATTTCCTTGTGCATAAACAAACAAAATGTAAAGGAATAACGAGGAATGAAAAAAAAAAAAAAAAAAAACAAAACAAATTAAGACGTGTAAAGAAATTATGGAGAGAAGTGGGTCTGGGAAATGGCAATAGTTATCACTTATCAGCTTCTAGAATTTCTAGAAGGTGGGCAAATACAACAAGGCCACAGAAGTGCAAGGGGTCCACCAAAAAACATAAACGTCAACTGCCCACCAAGTTCACCAACTCCCATGTCAGTATCACATTTAAATGGTCTTTTGGTCCTTTGTGGTTCATTAATCTCCCAATCCTACTATTTTCTCTGCAATTGTGTAATAAGATTTAAGAAAAATCTAAAATATGTAAATATACATATAGTTTTAAAAAAGTTTATATATTATTTTTAAATTAAATAGTATAGATTTTGTCATCTCAAGATTCATGATTTTAAGAACTCTACAAGATATAGGTTTCTAGAAACTATAAACGATCCAACTCCTTCCATATGTCATCATATATAGATAGACTCGACATTTAACATCCAATTGAGTGTGTCATTATGTGTATATATCTATGTATTTATCTATCTATATATATATTAAGAGTAAAAATGTTATGCAAAATTTTACATTTTATAAATATTATTAGATAAAAACTAATCATATTTTGATTGTACTAGGGTATAGGTTCAATTCTTCACAGCAAAGAATCATTCACGCAAGCCTGATTAGTATGAATCACATTGAAAATCACTGATGTTCTGGTGGGGCTAAGACAGACTATGACTAAATAGGTCTTGAGAAAGCGTCTACCGTTCTTGCTGTTTAGGCTCATCTTGACCAGTTTCCAACGAACATATGCTACCATAATCACACCCAAATAAAATAGCAACAATTGATCGGCCTTGTCTACCTTTTTTGAGCAGTTCTCAGCAAACATGTGTTATTATGTGTATATATCTTTGTGTTTATATATATATATATCTTGAGGGTGTGATAAGCGCCGAATGTTGCACATTCAAGCCCCTTAATTTGCATATGTTAATTCCTTAGCGTTGTTATTTGTTTGATTTTGTTTTGTTTTTGTGTTTTCAGGTTATAAATAAAGATGCAATTAATTCCATTCATTTTGGGCTTAAAAGCACACTTTGAGAAGACCTAGAAGATATGATTAAGCTTAACCAATCATGGTTAAGTTTAATCAAATAAAGGAAGAGATTAATTCGGAATTTCTCAAATTGGAGTCAAAATCGGATTGGATTCAATTTGGGATTCTGCATACGTCTCGGTATTTTGGTCATAACTTTCAACTCAAATATCCGATTGAAGTGATTCAAGCGGCACTGGAAAGCTAACTCAAATTTCTACAAATCATTGTGAAATAGTATTTTCCTAATTCGGAGCGCCGCAATGCCAAAATCGCCCCGCAAGATTGGAACGCAATTCTGAGCGAATCCTATTCCGATTTGGACTTAGGTTTTCTTCATTCTAATTGGACTTGGACTTAAATCTCCGAAATTTCTAGGTTTCCTAGGGCTTCTAGGACTGAATTGCTCCCTATAAATAGACCCTTAACCTTCAAGAGAAGGTGTGCTTAGTTTTAGATACAAAAATCTTCTTGGAGGCTTGACAAGTTGAAGAGGAGATAATCCATGGCAAGAGGCCATCCTAGCACTCCTATGAGCGGCTAAACCCCTTTGTGGGGTATTGATGTAACCCTATCCAAGCACAATGGTTTGATTGTATTTAATTTCTAGATTTTCAATTTATGCATGTTGATTGTATAACTATGAGGATTGCTACAATTGATTTATGTTCTTCATATTAAATGCAATTGTTCTTAAATTCCAAAATCAATATTTGTGAAATTCTTCTCTTGTCTTAGAAAGTATTTTACTTTTATTGATCTCAAATCATTCTTGTTTTCTGTGATTATGAGGATGATGGTTATACAATGGGTTTAATTGACATATGATCAATAGGATTTGATAGGCCATGCCTAGGGAAGACGG
Source organism: Corylus avellana (assembly GCF_965113065.1). Lineage (NCBI taxonomy): Eukaryota > Viridiplantae > Streptophyta > Magnoliopsida > Fagales > Betulaceae > Corylus > Corylus avellana. The sequence continues at coordinate 12,565,098 of NC_142492.1, read as the reverse complement.
ATTGTACTACACCTTAGTTTAGTGTAATTTAGGTAGACAGGCCGTGCCAACCGAAGATGGGTTACACTTATTCATTGATTGTATGTATCCTGTTAAAGATTTTGATAATTTATACGTAGGAAAGACGGGTCGTACCGCATCTTAGTGGTTAGGTGGACGATCCGTGCCAACCGAAGATAGATTATGCTTATTCTTTAATAAGGTAGTTTCTTGTTTATTTATAACATGCATAGAATAAATTTCTGGGATTAATTATGATTAGCCATTGTTGTACGGATAGAGGTGAAGTCAATACCCTACACTCTCTCTCTTATTTTAAATCTCTTTTATTTTCATGCACTTTAGTTTTAAAGAAAATCAAACCAAATATCTTTTTAATTAAGTGAATTTTAATCTTTCAAATTTTGATAATAAAACCCCTGCAGTCCTTGAGGTTCGACACCCTCTCTATAGCCGTATCCTACAAAGATTCGTTCTATTGCGAGTGGTTATTTTTATAATTGATATTTTTGGTCACAAAAATACCACATCAGTAAATATGTTACACAAAATTTTACATTTTATCAATATTATTAGATGAAAGCTAATCATATTTTTGACTGTACTAGAATGTGGGTTTGACTCTCCGTAGTGGAGAATTACTCACATAAATTTGATTAGTATCAGCTGTATTGGAAACTATTGATGTCCTGATACGACTGGGTTCGACTATGACTCAATTGGTCTTAAAAAAGCGTCTGCGATTTTTATCCTTTAGACCTTTTTTGAGCATTTTTTAGTAAGCAAATGTTATCATGACCACACTCAAATAAAATAATCACAGTTGATCGGCCCCATCTACCATTTTGGCTCAGAAAAAAAGAAATCATATTTTTGACCGTTGATTCGGCTTAGAAAAAAAGAAATCATGTTTTTGACCGTTTGATTCGGCTTAGAAAAAAAAGAAATCATGTTTTTGACCGTTTATTCACGTAGCTGAATTTGTCACCGGGTGACCAAATCATGGAATCGACGACCGAGTGGACCTCTAAGTAGAGTTAAAGACTAATACAATGTAAAACCGTAAATAGTTTGCATTGAAATGAAGGAAAACAAAAGATTATATTTGCATCAAAAACAAATCACACCCAGTATCTAAAAGTCATCTAATGGCAAAGAAAAAAAACTTCATAATGCTTTGATATTTCATTTTTTTATCAAGTCGTCATTACAAAGAAAAAATAAAAAATAAAAAATAAAAAATTATGAGTTCCTCTAATAAACCACTTCAGAATGTAAAAGAAAAACATATGGTCAAACGAGATCCACGGCTTGTTTGATAAACCTTTCTAGAAAGTGTAAAACGAGGTTGTTAAGCGAGATCATAATAATTATCTTGAAACATTGGGACATATGCAGTACGATAAAGTAATAGCTTTATGACTTTTAAGGTATACATGATTAGTATAAAAAGAGAGAGGAGAAATAGAAAGGAGTGAGGAAGTCTTTTCTGTATAGTTCAATGGAAAAATGAACACCCGACACTTCTGACTTTTTTTTGTTTTTATTTTGGAACAAATAACCTTAATTTCTTATTTTGCAGATGTTATCTTATCAAGAACCCAGATTCTATTGGCGTCCATTTTTCCTCTTAGCACGCCTTGTTCCATACGTTAATCCTTCCATGAACATTGATGAAGGCCCAGAAGGAAATTTTTTACAATCAAACTCTTATCCTGTCTCATACAGGTCTTCTTCACCCAAATTAGGGTCCGACGACTTAACTCTGCTATGACATGTCAATGAGATTATTTGTTTGGTAAAAACTTTCAAAAATAATTTTTTTGATTTTGATCATTTTAAAAATAGTTAAAAAGTGCTTTTAAGAAAATCCTAAAAATAAAGCTTTTTCTAAGAAGACCTTGTTCACTTTAAAACTTTTATTTTTCAACAAAATCTCAAACATGCTCTTAAAAAAAGAAAAAAAAAAAAACATGCCATTTCAATGAGGTGTGCTATATATATATATATATATTCTCATGGCCAACAAAGAACTCTACACGAGCCTGTTAGAAATTGCATTAAAGAGCTTATATGGTAAGTACTTTTAGTATATAAAAAAGTTGTTTGTTTGGTAAAAAATTCATAAAATACTTCTTTGACCTTTTGTTCTAAAAATAATCAAAACATACTTTTGAGAAAAGCTTAAAAATAATTTTTTATTATTATTATTTTTTCCTTTTAAAAAGCTCATTTTCACTTTAAAAGTTTTATTTATCAACACAATCACAAACATGCTCTACGGATATTTTGTGTTCATGCTCCAATTATATATATAAGAGTATTAATTGTCAAGAGTATTATCGTTTTTATTACAGGTCGCTTACAAACTAATGTGATAGTCTACGTAGCACTTGCTATGTCTGCAAGACTTCAACCATTAAAATATAAATTGTCGCTTGCTAGTAAACATACCACTTACGGCGTTTATTACAAGCTAACATAATGTTCACTTTCATAAATTGTCACGTCAATTTATAAAAAAGTTACCATCAAAGTTGTAATACCTCAATATTTTCCTACATAAAAAATCGTGTTTCATACTTTTCAAACAGTAAGAGCAACATTGGCCAATGGAGGAAGGTTCTGAAAGCAATATCAGAGACTATTAAGCCGTCAATAAGTGGTCCATGTCGTCGCTCAGCCGGCTAGTCCTTGTCTCACCCGTTTCGGCCCATCTTTTTCCCAGGGAGTTGGTAGAGTTAGCTGTGAGCCTGTAACTGTATTCAAATTGCTTTACTTAATTGACCAACCTACAAATTATGCCATCTTACGTAAACGAATCCGACCACATGGTTAATTCCCTTCCGACCATTCCCTGCTTGTTTCTCATAAATATTTCAACCCAGAAAACAATATATATATATATATATATATATATATATATATATATATGTGTGTGTGTGTGTGTGTGTGTGAGACTTTGAAACCAGTCTTTGTCAAACCAACCCATTTCTTGGTTCGTTTGGGCCGGGTAGCATTAACTGATAAAAATATGCCTGCGTGGGAGTTGGGGGAGAGAATTAAGACTTTCTTCTTTGATCCTTTTGGTACTTACTTTCAATATTTGGACGTGACCGAACCATTTCCTTAAGTCAAAACTGGTAGTTTGACCATCTCTATAGTTAAATTGAGGTACCCAAGTAAGACCGATTTCTCTTTGGCTACTAGAGTGGTTCAACTACTCTTAATTGCTGATTAGAAGTGGCCAAGCCATTACTGCAATCAAAAGAAGTGATTTGACCACTCTTAACTTGAACTTTGAGAGTAACCAAGCAGTCAAGTTATCATTTTTTCTCTCTCTTATGTGTTATTTAGGTCGTTCGCTCTAAATAAACGCCCAAATTAGAGCTATTGCACACTATACCCTTAGTATTGCGCAAGATCTCAATTGGTGACAAAGTCTCATTTGCATGAAATTTATATAAATGAATGAAAGCATAAATAAACGAGGAAAAAAAAAATGATGTTTATACACATTACAGCCATTTAGTGAAACAATGGGCCAAAATGTCCCGTACAAACAAAAATGTCCCTCTAATTTATCCTTTAATACCCATTTGGCCCAATACTCTCAACCTTAGTTTTTGTTGGTGCACCAAACCAATCACCATCGAGCAATTGGAGCACCCCAAAAGCCCACAATTACCAGACCAAAGACCACCAGGCATATAAAAATGTAACACAAGCTAGAAACAAGAATTCAAATTGTGGGTGGCAATTTACTTAATTAGGAAATTAGTCTTTCGGTAAATGAATGGGCTAAATGGTCGCTTACTCTAAATACTTGATCTTCAAGACTTAGTACTTTTTTTTTAAAACAAACATCAAGACTTAAATTACTCTTATTAAAAAAGTATAAGCAAATAGAAAAATATAAATTTAATTGTTTAATTAATATTTTAACAGTGATATTATCATTATCTTTTTCTTTGAACATATTATTATTGGCTATTTCATACAAAACTATTGGTTAGATTTTACGCTTTGTGTATATGAAATTTAGGGGGGGGGGGGGGGGGGTTTGGGAAAGATCAAATCAAACATAAACTTTATATGTTTAGTATGCAGAATAAACCTTTGGAATAAAATAATTATTTCATTTTTATTAGTTTTTTAGTCTTAATTTTATAGGAATAATTAATGAGGATTATATATTTCTCCCAAAAGGGAATAGCTTAATAGCTCATTGATTAAACTTTCCACAAAACCCTCAACACATAATGACTGAAAAACCCATGAATTTTTTTTTTTTTTTTTTTTTTTTTTTAGGAAGAAAATCATAGAGATCGACAGCTTTGCCATTCTATGGTTAACGATTGAACCCTAATATCTCTCTGTATCATCATTTTTTAGGAAAATGTTTCCCATAAAAAAATATTTCTCAAAAAAAAAAATTTTACGTCAAAACAAACAAAGTTCCACATGCAAGTCCAAGGGTGTCCTACCAAGGTCCAGGGTAATGCTATGTGTCATTCCACAAGCTAAGGTAGTTCGTGACCCTTCGTGGAGCACACATCATTAGGTGTTAGAGGAATAATGTCATTAATTTGTTTAAAGACGTTAACAAAATCCATGCATTTTCAGATAGATATATATATATATATATATATATATATATATATATATATATATATATATCAATTCAAAGTATCGAACTTGTGATTTAACTTTAGAGACAGGGCTTTATAATTCTATAATATTTATGTAGGAAAGAATATTCGTGAAAATGGTAAACAAATTAGCTAGAGTACTATTTCTTCTTGTATATCAATTCAAACTGCACCTCTGTCTCTAACTGTAGTAACTACAATTCATACCCACCGAATACATCCTGTTTTATGGATCCAAGGTGTATTTTATATAAGATTTATGTTAACATAAATCTTATATAAAATACATATCTGTTTGTTAAATCTTATATAACAAATGTTTGTTAAATTACTACTTTTCTCAAAAGTTGAAGCTCATAAAAATAAATAAATTTAATTATTTAATCAATAGTTAAACAATATTTTATATATATATTACGAAATTAGAAATCTTTCAACATTATTATTTTTTTTACAAAAAAAAAAAAAAAAAAAAAAAAAGGAAAAAGTAATAACATAAATGTTTGTGTTTTCGAAAATAAAGAAAAAATGTAAATCACAATTGTATCCTAAGAATGAATATGATTTTATTCACTAGTATACTGCATTGTACCAAACAAAAGAATACATATTTAGTGTTCTATTTTAATATTACAACCAAATTAAAAAATAAGAATAAATATATAACCATTAACTCCTCCCCAACAAATTTATTTATTAGTACGAATTTTTTTTACATCGTCTCCCTATAGGGTTTCTCTCTGAGGAGCGGCTAGGCAAGAGTGGGAAGTCTCATACCGGTTGATGTGGTATTTTTGTGGCAAAAAATATCAATTATAAAATTACCACTCGCAATAGGACGAATCTCGTAGGATAAGGCTATATTAAGGGTGTCGAACCTCAAGGACTACAGGGGTTTTATTATCGAAATTCAAAAGATTAAAATTAACTTAATTAAAAGGAGATTTGATTTGTTTGTGTCAATTCAAAGTGCATGAAATAAACGAAAAGAAAGAGAGTAAATATATGAGAGAGAGAGAGAGTAGGGTATTGACTTCACCACTATCTGTACATCAATGGTTAACCATATCTAATTCTAGCAATTCATTCTATCCATGTTATAACTTAAATAAGAAAACACATTATTGAAGAATAAAAATAATTCATCATCGGTTGGCACGGATCGTCCACCTAACCACTAAGATGCAGTACGACCCGTCTATCCTAAGTATGAATTATTTAATTATTTAGGCTCCGTTTACTTCGACGTAAAATGGTTTCCAGAAAATGATTTCCGTATTTTACGGTGTTTACTTCGACGTAAAATAGTGGTCAACGGAAAATATTTTCCTTTTGACCAAAAATTCTTCTTTAATTTTAGGAAAATGGTTTACGGTTTTGAAAACCGTAAACCATTTTCCGACTATGAGCATCTCATTCTTAAAGTGATGGATCCTGCCAAGACCCTCCTAGAACCTCGTCGGCACTTGACCGGGTCCCACCCGGGACCTGACCAGGACTTGACCGAGAATCGCCCGGGACTTGACTAGGACCCGCCCGAGACTTGCCCGGGACTCTAGAGGGACCTGCCCGGGACCTGCCTGGGACCTAACCGGGACTTGCCCAGGACCTGACCGGGACATGACCGGGACCCACCCAGGACCTACCCTGGACTTGACCGGGACCCGCTCGAGACTTGACCGGGACTCGCCCGGGACTTGCTCGGGAACCGCCTGGGACGTAACTGGGACGCGCCCGGGACCTGCCCGAGACTTGACCGGGACCTGACTGGGACTTGCTCGGGACCCGCCCGGGACTTGACCGGGACCTGCCCAAGACCTGACTAGGACTTGCCTAGGACCCGCCCGGGACTTGACCGGGACTTACCCAAGACTTGACTGGGACCCACCCGAGACCTGACTAGGACTTGCCCGGGACCTGACCGAGACGTGACTGGGACCCCGGAGGGACCTGCCTGGGACCCGTCCGAGACCTGACCGGGACTTGACCAAGACCCGCCCGGGACTTGACCGGGACCCTGGCGGGACCTGCCCGAGACCTGACTGGGACTTGCCCGGGACTTGACTGGGACCTGCCTGAGACTTGACATGGACCTGACCGGGACTTGACCGGGACCCGCCCGGGAATTGATCGGGACCTTCCCAAGACTTGATCGAGACCCGCTCGGGACCTGACCGAGACCCGCCCGGGACCTGCCCGAGACTTGACCGGGACCTGCTCGGGACCTGACCGAGACCCGCTCGAGACTTGCTCGGGACCCCAGCGGGACCTGCCCTGGACCTGACTGGGACTTGCCCAGGACCCGCTTGGGACCTAACTGGGACTTGACCGGGACCCGCTCGGGACTTGACTGGTACCTATCCGAGACTTGACCGGGACCTGACCGGGACCCGCTCGGGTCCTGATCGGGACTTTACCAAGACCGAGCAAGTCCCGGTCAGGTCCCGGTCAAGTCCTGGACGGGTCCCGGTCAAGTCTCGGGCGGGTCCTGGTCAAGTCCCGGTCAGGTCCCGGGCAAATCCTAGTCAGGTCTCGGGCGGGTCGCGGGCAGGTCCCGCCGGGGTCCCGAGCAAGTCTCGGGCGGGTCTCGGTCAAGTCTCGGGCAGGTCCCGGGCGGATCCCGGTCAGGTCCCGAACGGGTCCCAGTCAGGTCCTGATCGGGTCCTAATCAAGTCCCGAGAGGGTCCCAAGCGAGTCCAGGTTAGGTCCCGGGTAGGTCCGTCCGGGGTCCAGGGCGGGTCCTAGTCAGGGCGGGTCTCGGTCAAGTCCCAGGCGGGTCCCAGACAGGTCCCGGGCACTCCCCGGTCAAGTCCCGGAAGGGTCCTGGTCAGGTCCCGGGCGGGTCCCGAGCGTGTCTTGGTCAAGTCTCGGGCAGGTCCCGGTTAAGTCTCGTGCAAGTCCTAGTGGGGACCTTATTGGAAAAAATATATATTAAAAAAAAAAATTTACCGTGTGCAAGGTAAACGCCGTAAAATGTTTTCGACGGAAAATACTTTCAGGGAAAATGAATTTTCTGAAAATATTTTACGAAGGAAACCATTTTACGTCGAAGTAAACGGAGCCTTAGTAGGTTTCATACAATCAATGGAATAGCATAACCCATCTTCGGTTGGCACAGATCGTCTACCTAAATTACACTAAACTAGGATGTAGTACGATCCGTTTTTCCTAGGTATGATCTATCTAACCCTATTGATTGCATGTCAACTAAAAACCATTGTATAACCATTATTCTTATAATCACAGAAAATAAGAAGGATTTGAGTTCAATAACAGTAAAATACTTTCTAAGACAAAATAAGAATTTTACTAATATTGATTTAAAAATTAAGAACGATTGCATTTAATATGAAGAACAGAAATCAATTGTAGCAATTCTCAGAATTATACAATCAACATGCATAAATTGAAAAAATAGAAATTAAATACAATCAAACCATTGTGCTTGGAAAGGGTTA